>NC_091229.1:6884610-7047110 GCF_040958095.1 Procambarus clarkii
TAGATGCGCGTGGAGACGCCAGGCACTCAGTTGTCGCCATACGTAGAGGCGTTAAGTCAAGGCGAGGGGGGCCAAGCCGAGTAACTGTAGCGCGGGTTCATCCGGTGGGAAGCAGCCCTCAGCTGCAAGTTCGAGCCACCCTGCGCGGGGTACCAACAGAGATCCGCGGAGGTGTTACTCCTGCGGGAAGCGCGGGCATATACAGAGGGACTGTAAAGTCACTACTACGAAAGCATGAAAGCAGGCTCCTAGTGATGGTAGGCCTACTTTTGAGGTGAAAGTGGATGGTGTAAGATTGACAGCTTTTGTTGATACAGGAAGCCAGGCAACTGTAATTAAAAAGTCAGCCTTCAGCAATTTTAAGTATGCACTCTCTTAAACGTTGCGCAAAGACATTAACAGCAGTCAATGGGGAAAAGATTGAGATCGTAGGTCAAGGTACAGTTAATTTTGAGATTGATGAGGAATTGCAGCCTCACACATGTACGATCGTAGAGAACCTTGATTTTCCGGGTCACATCTTAATGGGAACTGATTTTCTGTCGCGATTTGATTATTCCTTGTCTGCTCAAAAAGGGGCTAGGAACTGCAGGTTGCAGTTGGGACAGACTTCCTACCCAGTGGAGATGATCGACCATCCCCCAGTTGTAGCTTCAATTAAGAGGAAGCAGAAATATAATGCGCACTATCCAAAATTGATTTTTAAGTCTCTTCCAGACACAGTTAAGAGGTCATGCGCATTGCATGCATTGACCAAACAGAGTTGCCCACCACATTCTGTTAAGTTCATTAAAGTAGCCGTGGGACATACAACCAGGTACCACCCTTCAGGTGGCTGGGAGATGTGATAGCTTATTAATTCCTCATCACTTAATTGTAGTGCTCGATAAAGGTGCACTCATTCCAGTTGTCAATCTTTCACATAAGACGTTTCGCTTCAGGGCAGGTGATAGGGTATCTCAGGGAACCATGGTGGAGGACACAGAAATCTTTCACCATGAGTCAGCTGAGACGCCAACCGTCCCTGCACAATGTAGTGCATTGCACATGATAGATACGAAAACACTATCAAAAGTACAATATGAGACGAGAAATGTTGCACGGAATGTGGAAGAAGTAGAAAAATTAATATCAGCACTTGATTTGCAACATGTTACACAGGCGGATAGGAAGGCACTGAGAGGAGTTTTGCGAAAATTCCGGAAATTATTTGCGACAGAGGATGGCCAGATTGGTCTCCTTGATAAGATTGAGCACACCATTCCAACTGGTGATCATTTGCCTGTGTACACGAGACAGTGGAGGTTGCCGGAACAGGCAAAGAACGTTATCAGGGAGGAGTGCCAGAAAATGTTGAGACAGGGCGTAATAGAGCCTAGTACGTCACCGTGGCTCTCTCCTGTTGTGCTAGTTCGGAAACCGGACGGTAGTTATCGTTTGTGTGTTGACTACAGGAAGAGGAACGAATTAACTAAGGGTGATGTGTATCCGTTGCCCCGAATACAGGAGATAATAGATCAATTTGGTGCGGCTAAGTATTTCTCAACTCTTGACGCAAAATCGGCGTATTGGGAGATTCCGGTGGCAGAACAGGATAGGGAAAAAACAGCTTTCTCGGATGGTAGGCACACTTATCAATTCCGTAGGATGCCGTTTGGTTTAAAGACAGCGCCCTCGTCGTTTTAGAAAGCCATAAATTTCATCCTTAGTCCGGTCCTGGGTAGGCATTCTCTAGCGTACCTGGATGATGTTGTGATATATTCCAGGACGTTTGAGGAACACCTACGGGACTTGACTGAGACTTTCACGTTGTTAGACCAGGCAGAGTTCAAGCTTAACGTTAAGATAAGCATCCTGGCGGCTTAGAAATTCAAATTTCTGGGGTTCCAGGTGTGCCCAGACGGTATCCGACCTGACCCAGACTCTTGCCGCGCCATTGCTGACATGCCTACTCCAAGGACAGCAAAGGACGTGCGTAGGTTTTTGGGGGCGGCCGGATATTTTCGTCGTCATATTAAAGGTTTCGTTGGCATTTCAGCACCCCTGACTGACCTGACAAAGAAAAATGCGAAGTTTGTATGGAAATCTGAGCCTGACGAGGCCTATCGCAAACTGAAAGACCAACTAATCACAACACCGGTATTGGCTATTCCTGATTTTGAGAAAGAGTGGGAGGTGCACACTGACGCCAGCGGTATTGCTATTGGCGGGTGCTTAATTCAGCGAGATGCGGATAATTTACCCCATCCAGTAGCCTATTTCAGTTGCAAGGTCAAAGGACCTGAAGTTCGTAATTCAGCTATGGATCGGGAGGCACTGGCAGTAGTAGAATCAGTTAGGTATTTCGAGCCTTACCTATTTCAGCGGCACTTTGCAATTTATACAGACCATCGAGCGTTGACACACATATTTAAAAAACGAACAAAATGCCCACGAATGTCACGCTGGTCTCACGAACTTTCGGCCCACTCATTCCAGATTTTGTACAAGCCTGGTCCATCACATGTTGTGCCAGATCCGCTAAGCAGAAGCATAGCGGCAGTTCAAGTTAATGAAAATATTGAAACCATTCCATCAGATAAAATGAGAGAATACCAGATGAGCGAGCCTAGATGGAAAGAAATTATTGAGTATTTAGACGGAGGAAAATACCCAAAAAAGAAAAAGAATTTACCTATTCATGATTTTGAAATGAAACAGGGCGTCCTGTATTATGTGAATAGCCAGAATGATAGGGCAGTATTTCAACTAGTTATTCCGGACGCGTTGCGGTCATCAGCATTACAGCTTGCGCATGCTTCTAAAATTGCAGGGCATCCGGGGGTCTTTAAAACGCACTTAAAAGCAAAGTATCTATTTTATTTTCCAAGATTACTTTCTGAAGTAATCAGTTTCGTGAAGTCGTCCAATCGTTGCCTGAGAAGGAAAGGTACCCTTAAGGTACAAGCCCCACTTCAGGAATTTCTTGAAATTCGTGAACCGTTAGACCGTGTGGGGGCCGATTTGAATGATTTACATCACAGTCATTCAGGTAATAGATACGTGTTGGTGCTAGTTGACCATTTGTCTAGGTACACTACACTAGTTGCATTACCTCAGAAGGATTCTCCTACGGTTGCAGATGCGTTCTTGCGTAGGTTCGTTACTGTATTCGGACCTCCTAAAGTTTTAGTCTCTGACCGGGGTCAAGAATTTAATGGTAATATACTTAGAGAAGTTTGTAAGATTTTAGAGACAACTTCGGCTTTTACAACAGCCTAACACCCACAAGCAAACGGAAAGACGGAACGGACTAATCGTTCAGTCAAGGATATGCTTGTTATAACTTAAGCCTTGCTAGTAACTTGGTAAAACTTAGACTATGCGGAAGGATACAATGCTCTGGTCTGGGTAGGACCAGACGAGCATGGGGAGGACAGTGAGGTTTGAGGAGCAGGTCGGGCAGGTGGCCTTCCCATCATCGGCCTCCCGACAGCACGAACATCTAGCTGGTCGCATAAGGTAGAGTTGCTTTACGAGTAATTGTAGGGAATAGGTCACTCATTGCCGATCTGGTCAATTAGGGAGTGTTCAAGTCAGGGAGTACCATTTCTTAGATTTTGTTTTAGTTTTGAATAAATTAATTAGTTATTAATTTGCATTTTCATTATTTTCCATGTGTGTGTTATATATATGTGAATTTGTCCTTGTCACGTGGTCCCCATGAGGCTGAGTTGAATTGGGCGCCGATTCTAACACCGAGTCATATTTCAGTATTCCCATTGATTTTTAATTCCTCACTTAAGATCCAAGGTTATATGTTACTAGTGGGGATCAAGCCCCAAGGTTGATTGGTTAGCATGTTCGATCCAGACCTGGATCATTGATCAGTGTTAATGGGCTGGTGGTGGAGCCGGAGGAGATCCTAGAGCTTTGCTAAAAGCCTGTTTCACGTCATACGGGTGTAGAATCTCAAGTCAGTAAATTGTCTTGAGACCACGTGGCGTGGGGTCGGCTCAAGTGAAAGTTTTGGGGTCCCTTGGTAGAGAATAAAAGTAAGAATACGGGTAGAGGGAGAGTAAAAAGGCGTAAAGATCATTCGAGAAACCCCTTGTTACACAGTGATCAGTGGGGGGCCAGTGACCAGTAGGGCCAGTGACCAGTTCGGGCCAGTGTCCAGTGGGTCCAGTGACCAGAGGGGGCCAGTAATTATTTGGGGTCAGTGATCAGCGGGGCCAGTGACCAGTGGGGGGGCCAGTGACCAGTGGAGGCCCAGTAACCAGTGGGGCCAGTGACCAGTGGAGGGTCAGTGTCCAGTGGGTGGGGGGGGGGGCCAGTGACCAGTAGGGGGCCAGTGACCAGTAGGGGGCCAGTGACTAGTGAGGCCAGTGACCAGTGAGGCCAGGTACCAGTGAAGCCAGTGACCAGTGAGGCCAGTGACCAGATGAGCTAGTGACCAGTGGTGGCCATTTACCTGTGGGGGCCAGTGACAAGTGGGGGCCAGTGACCATTTGCTGCCTGTGACCAGTGGGGCCAGTGATCAGTGGGGCCAGTGACCAGTGGGGCCAGTAACCAGTGGGGGCCCAGTGACCAGTGGGGCCCAGTGACCAGAGGGGGCCAGTGACCAGTGGGGCCGGTGACCAGTGACCAGTATCGGCCAGTGACCAGTGGGGCCCAGTGACCAGAGGGGGCCAGTGACCAGTGGGGCTGGTGACCAGTGACCAGTATCGGCCAGTGACCATTGGGGGCCAGTGACCAGTGGGGGCCAGTGACCAGTGGGGCCAGTGACCAGTGGGGCTAGTGACCAGTGGGGGCCAGTGACCAGTGGGGGCCAGTGACCAGTGGGGCCAGTGACCAGTGGGGCGAGTGACCAGTGGGGTCAGTGACCACTGGGATCAGTGACCAGTTTGGTCAGTGAACAGAGCGGACCAGTGACCAGTAGGGGCCAGTGACCAGTTGGGTCAGTGACCATTGGGGGGCCGGTGACCAGCGGGACCAGTGACCTGTGGGGGAGAGTGACCAGTAGAAGCCAGTGACCAATAGGGCCAGTGACCAGTGAGGGCCTGTAACCACTGAGGGCAATGACCAGATGGGCCAGTGACCAGTGGGACCTGTGACCAGTGGGGGCCAGTGACCAGAGGGGACCAATGACCAGTGGGACCAGTAACCAGTGGGGCCAGTGACCAGTGGGGGCCAGTGACCAGTGGGGCCAGTGACCAGAGGGAACCAGTGGCCAGTGACCAGTGAGGGGCAAGTGACCAGTGGTCCAGAGAGCAGTGGGGCCAGTGACCTAGTGCGGGGCCAGTGACCAATGGGGGCCAGTGACCAGTGGAGGCCAGTGACCAGTGGGGTCAATGACCAGTAGGGCCAGTGACCAGTGCGGCCAGTGTCCAGAGGGGCCAGTGACCAGTGGGAGGCCATTGACCAGTGGGGCCAGTAACTAGTGGGGGCCAGTTACCAGTGGGGCCAGTTACCAGTGGGGTCAGTGACCAGTGGGGGCCAGTGACCAGAGGGGGCCAGTGACCAGTGGGGCCAATGACCAGTGGGGGCCAGTGACCATTGGGGCCAGTGACCATTGGGGCCAGTGACATGTGTGGGCCAGTGAGCAGTGGGGCCAGTGACCAGTGGGGGCCAGTGACCAGTGGGCGGCCAGTGATCAGTGGGGGGCCAGTGACCATTTGCTGCCTGTGACCAGTGGGGCCAGTGATCAGTGGGGCCAGTGACCAGTGGGGCCAGTAACCTGTGGGGGCCCAGTGACCAGTGGGGCCCAGTGACCAGAGGGGGCCAGTGACCAGTGGGGCCGGTGACCAGTGAGGACCAGTGACCAGTATCGGCCAGTGACCATTGGGGGCCAGTGACCAGTGGGGGCCAGTGACCAGTGGGGCCAGTGACCAGTGGGGCTAGTGACCAGTGGGGGCCAGTGACCAGTGGGGGCCAGTGACCAGTGGGGCCAGTGACCAGTGGGGCGAGTGACCAGTGGGGTCAGTGACCACTGGGATCAGTGACCAGTTTGGTCAGTGAACAGAGCGGACCAGTGACCAGTAGGGGCCAGTGACCAGTTGGGTCAGTGACCATTGGGGGGCCGGTGACCAGCGGGACCAGTGACCTGTGGGGGAGAGTGACCAGTAGAAGCCAGTGACCAATAGGGCCATTGACCAGTGAGGGCCTGTAACCACTGAGGGCAATGACCAGATGGGCCAGTGACCAGTGGGACCTGTGACCAGTGGGGGCCAGTGACCAGAGGGGACCAATGACCAGTGGGACCAGTAACCAGTGGGGCCAGTGACCAGTGGGGGCCAGTGACCAGTGGGGCCAGTGACCAGAGGGAACCAGTGACCAGTGGGGCCAGTGACCAGTGAGGGGCAAGTGACCAGTGGTCCAGAGAGCAGTGGGGCCAGTGACCTAGTGCGGGGCCAGTGACCAATGGGGGCCAGTGACCAGTGGAGGCCAGTGACCAGTGGGGTCAATGACCAGTAGGGCCAGTGACCAGTGCGGCCAGTGTCCAGAGGGGCCAGTGACCAGTGGGAGGCCATTGACCAGTGGGGCCAGTAACTAGTGGGGGCCAGTTACCAGTGGGGCCAGTTACCAGTGGGGTCAGTGACCAGTGGGGGCCAGTGACCAGAGGGGGCCAGTGACCAGTGGGGCC
This sequence comes from Procambarus clarkii, assembly GCF_040958095.1. Classification (NCBI taxonomy): domain Eukaryota; kingdom Metazoa; phylum Arthropoda; class Malacostraca; order Decapoda; family Cambaridae; genus Procambarus; species Procambarus clarkii. The sequence goes on from NC_091229.1 coordinate 6,891,236, forward strand.
AATGACCAGTGGGGGCCAGTGACCATTGGGGCCAGTGACCATTGGGGCCAGTGACATGTGTGGGCCAGTGAGCAGTGGGGCCAGTGACCAGTGGGGGCCAGTGACCAGTGGGCGGCCAGTGATCAGTGGGGGGCCAATGACCATTGGGGACCAGTGACCAGTGGGGGCCAGTGACCTGTGGGGCCAGTGACCAGTGGGGTCAGTGACCAGTGGGGTCAGTGACCAGTTTGGTCAGTGAACAGAGGGGACCAGTGACCAGTGGGGGGCCAGTGACCAGTAGGACCAGTCACCAGTTGGGGCCAGTGACCAGTTGGGTCAGCGATCATTGAGGGGCCAGTAAGCAGTGAGGCCAGTGACCAGAGGTGGCCAGTAACTATTTGGGGCCAGTGACGAGCGGGGCCAGTGACCAGTGGGGTGCCAGTGATCAGTGGGGCTAGTGAACAGAGGTGGCCCAGTGACCAGTGGTGGCCATTGACCTGTGGGGGCCATTGACATGTCGGGGCCAGTGACCATTTGGTGCCTGTGACCTGTGGGGGCCAGTGACCAGTGGAGCCAGTGATCAGTGGAGCCAGTGACCAGTGGGGTCCAGTGACCAGAGGGGGCCAGTAACAAGTGGGGGCCAGTGACCAGTGGGGGCCAGTGACAAGTGGGAGCCAGTGACCAGTGAGGTCCAGTGACCAGAGGGGAGTAGTGATCAGTGGGGGCCAGTGACCATTGGGGGCCAGTGGCCAGTGGGGTCCAGTTACCAGAGGGGAAAGTGACCAGTGGGGCTAGTGACCAGTGGGGGGCCAGTGACCAGTGGGGCGATTGACCAGTGGGGTCAGTGACCAGGGGGGCCAGTGACTAGTGGGTGCCAGTGACCAGTGGAGGCCAGTGACCTGTGGGGCCAGTAACCAGTAGGGCCAGTGACCAGTGGGGCCAGTGATCAGTGGGGCCAGTGACCAGTGGTCCAGTAAGCAGTGAGGCCAATGACCTAGTGTGGGGCCAGTGACCAGTGGGGCCCAGTGACCAATGGGGCCAGTGATCAGTGGGGCCAGTAGTGACCAAATAGCCAATGACCAGTGGGGGGCCAATGAACATTGGGGACCAGTGACCAATGGGGGCCAGTGACCAGTGGAGGCCAGTGACCAGTGAGGCCAATGACCAGTGGGGCTAGTGTCCAGTTGGGGCCAGTGACAAGTGGGGCGAGTGACCAGTGGGGTCAGTGACCAGTGGGGTCAGTGACCAGTTTGGTCAGTGAACAGAGGGGACCAGTGACCAATGGGGAGCCAGTGACCAGTAAGGCCAGTGACCAGTGGGGCCAGTGACCAGAGGGAACCAGTGACCTGTGGGGCCAGTGACCAGTGAGGGGCAAGTGACCAGTGGTCCAGAGAGCAGTGGGGCCAGTGACCTAGTGCCGGGCCAGTGACCAATGGGGGCCAGTGACCAGTGGAGGCCAGTGACCAGTGGGGTCAATGACCAGTAGGGCCAGTGACCAGTGCGGCCAGTGTCCAGAGGGGCCAGTGACCAGTGGGAGGCCATTGACCAGTGGGGCCAGTAACTAGTGGGGGCCAGTTACCAGTGGGGCCAGTTACCAGTGGGGTCAGTGACCAGTGGGGGCCAGTGACCAGGAGGGCCAGTGACCAGTGGGGCCTATGGCCAGTGGGGGCCAGTGACAAACGGGGCCAGTGACCAGTGGGGTCATTGACCAGTGGAGGCCAATGACCATTGGGGCCAGTGACATGTGGGGGCCAGTGAGCAGTGGGGCCAGTGACCAGTGGGGGCCAGTGACCAGTGGGCGGCCAGTGACCAGTGGGGGGCCAATGACCATTGGGGACCAGTGACCAGTGGGGGCCAGTGACCAGTGGGGCCAGTGACCAGTGGGGCCAGTGACCAGTGGGGTCAGTGACCAGTGGGGTCAGTGACCAGTTTGGTCAGTGAACAGAGGGGACCAGTGACCAGTGGGGGCCAGTGACCAGTAGGACCAGTCACCAGTTGGGGCCAGTGACCAGTTGGGTCAGTGATCATTGAGGGGCTAGTAACCAGTGAGGCCCAGTGACCAGAGGGGGCCAGTAACTATTTGGGGCCAGTGACGAGCGGGGCCAGTGACCAGTGGGGTGCCAGTGATCAGTGGGGCTAGTGACCAGAGGTGGCTCAGTTACCAGTGGTGGCCATTGACCTGTGGGGGGCCATTGACATGTCGGGGCCAGTGACCATTTGGTGCCTGTGACCAGTGGGGCCAGTGATCAGTGGAGCCAGTGACCAGTGGGGTCCAGTGACCAGAGGGGGCCAGTGACAAGTGGTGGCCGAGTGACCAGTGGGGGCAAGTGACAAGTGGGGAGCCAGTGACCAGTGGGGTCCAGTGACCAGAGGGGAGTAGTGATCAGTGGGGGCCAGTGACCATTGGGGGCCAGTGACCAGTGGGGTCCAGTGACCAGTGGGGCCAGTGACCAGTGGGGCTAGTGACCAGTGGGGGCCAGTGTTGGAAATTTCCAACACTAAATACAAACACTGTTGTATTATTATTAATTATTACTAAATCTACTAATCATTGTAGTAATTAAAATTAACCAAACGTAGAGTTCACATGTACTAATCATCACATCTGTACAATAAGGCTAGAATTCTTACGTCACCAGACACCAGTATTGCGTCAGATTCTATTATAATAAACACAACTATATCCAGTGTGTCTGAGAATTGAATTTGATTCTCTATAAAACAACGGTGTTCTGTGTGATAATTATTTACAGATAAACTGATCCCCAACTAATGCCAAATAGAGCGTTTATAGTTATAACTGTTATCTGGTAATAAATTTAACGTCACGCGTGATGCCCTGGAGAGACTTTAATTCATCTCCATTGCTCGTTTACCATCGTGAAACGGGCAAATATAATATTTAACTCCTCTGAATAATAAACCCGTACTTATTCGAGCATACAACTGCGAGAAATGATAATATTCGTAGTAAATAATTTGTGTATCAAACGCGGGACGCGGAGCGGGGCAGGGGAGACGCGAGTACACGAGGCGACGCGCTCAGAGAGAGACGCCATTACCCAATCCACCAGGGTAGACGCCACTAAGAGCTCCAGATGAAAGTCGCCACTGTGAGGTGTGAAGAACCTTTGCAGACATTAACTTAGCTGGTGTCAGTGTCACTTTACACAACGTGTTGAATTGTCAAGAGATTTAATTTGACATTCAACCAGGAACCTGTTAAGTTTGATTCCGTGTAGCCCAACGTGACCGCTAGTGAAGCGCGTCAACATCTAGGCTAGGCCAGACACAAACGTGTTCTTTACAACGACGCCTGACCTAGGACGCGAACTTCGGCAAGCTTTAACTTACACAGTGCCCTATTAGCTAAGTACCTTTATCCCATTTGATGCATCATCTAGGAGGGGGTTATAGCTGGGTAGCTTGTCGTTACGCAGAGCGACTATAAAAAAACCACAGGTTATTATTTACCTTCATTATTTAATATAATTTTCTTGAACATAGATGTCTAGCAGCTTAATCTGTTGCTACTGAATATAATTTGATTTACAGCGTGTGTGAAGAATTCTCCGAGCTGTCATTTCCCGTGTTAATCATCTCCCAGTGTTCCATGATGAGTCCAGGAGATTCCGAGGATGAGTCGTGACCGACTTCTTGGAAATCGTCTTCAAGCTAAGACCCTTTCCGTATTCCTTAAATTCCATTATCTGTAGTATTATTCATGCAGAACACTGTTTCTTTGGATTGACATGTGTTTATTATAATTATTAATTTCTCATGTTATAATCTATGTTCTTATTGGTGATAAATATAATGATTCTATAATTGGTCATAGGATTAGATTATTGCATAATGAACTGGTGCACGAACCACACTAGTTCCTGGACATATATGAAGTTCCAGTAATAACCCCCAATGTAGGTGTTTGAGGCTTTGATTCAGTTAAATTATACAGCCCATTAATTTAAATAAGTGATCATATTCTCTAGTATTTTATCCATAGTTACTGGTTCATCTAGGAATTTTCTAATGATCATATATTATTAGTTTCCCTCTTTACTATAAAAGCGGGTGGTCCTTCGTAATAGAATTTCATTACATTAATATTTAAATAAATAGAGTCAAGCCCCAAATGTCCCACAGCCAGTGACCAGCGGGGCCAGTGACCAGTAGGGCCAGTGACCAGTGGGTGCCAGTGACCAGTGGAGGTCAGTGACCAGTGGGGCCAGTAACCAGTAGGGCCAGTGACCAGTGGGGCCAGTAACCAGTAGGGCCAGTGACCAGTGGGGCCAGTGAACAGAGGGGACCAGTGACCAATGGGGCCAGTGATCAGTGGGGCCAGTGACCAGTGGGGGGCCAATGAACATTGGGGACCAGTGACCAATGGGGGCCAGTGACCAGTGGAGGCCAGTGACCAGTGAGGCCAGTGACCAGTGGCGCTAGTGTCCAGTGGGGGCCAGTGACAAGTGGGGCGAGTGACCAGTGGGGGTCAGTGACCAGTGGGGTCAGTGACCAGTTCGGTCAGTGAACAGAGGGGACCAGTGACCAATGGGGGGCCAGTGACCAGTAAGGACAGTGACCAGTTGGGGCCAGTGAACAGTTTGGTCAGAGACCATTGGGGGGACCAGTGACCAGAGGGGTCCAGTAGCCAGTGGAGCCAGTAACTATTTGGGGCCAGCAACCAGCGGGGCCAGTGACCAGAGGAGCCATGCAGTGACCAGTGGTGGCCATTGACCTGTGGGGGCCAGTGACCTGAGGGGGCCAGTGACCAGTGAGGCCAGTGACCAGTGAGGCCAGTGACCAGTGAGGCTAGTGACCAGTGAGGCCAGTGACTAGAGGAGCCAGTGACCAGTGGTGGCCATTGACCTGTGGGGACCAGTGACAAATGGGGGCCAGTGACCATTTGGTGCCTGTGACGATTAGGGCCAGTGACCAGTGGGGCCAGTGACCAGTGGAAGCCAGTGACCAGTAGGGCCAGTGACCAGTGAGGGCCTGTAACCACTGAGGACAATGACCAGTGGGGCCAGTGACCAGTGGGATCTGCGACCAGTGGGGGCCAGTGACCAGTGGGACCTGTGACCAGTGGGGGCCAGTGACCAGAGGGGACCAGTGACCAGTGGGACCAGTAACCAGTGGGGCCAGTGACCAGTGGGGGCCAGTGACCAGTGGGGCCAGTGACCAGAGGGAACCAGTGACCAGTGGGGCCAGTGACCAGTGAGGGGCAAGTGACCAGTGGTCCAGAGAGCAGTGGGGCCAGTGACCTAGTGCGGGGCCAGTGACCAATGGGGGCCAGTGACCAGTGGAGGCCAGTGACCAGTAGGGCCAGTGACCAGTGCGGCCAGTGTCCAGAGGGGCCAGTGACCAGTGGGAGGCCATTGACCAGTGGGGCCAGTAATTAGTGGGGGCCAGTTACCAGTGGGGCCAGTTACCAGTGGGGTCAGTGACCAGTGGGGTCCAGTGACCAGGGGGGGCCAGTGACCAGTGGGGCCAATGACCAGTAGGGCCAGTGACCAGTGCGGCCAGTGTCCAGAGGGGCCAGTGACCAGTGGGAGGCCATTGACCAGTGGGGCCAGTAACTAGTGGGGGCCAGTTACCAGTGGGGCCAGTTACCAGTGGGGTCAGTGACCAGTGGGGGCCAGTGACCAGGGGGGGGCAGTGACCAGTGGGGCCAATGACTAGTGGGGGCCAGTGACAAACGGGGCCAGTGACCAGTGGGGTCATTGACCAGTGGAGGCCAATGACCATTGGGGCCAGTGACCATTGGGGCCAGTGACATGTGGGGGCCAGTGAGCAGTGGGGCCAGTGACCAATGGGTGGCCAATGACCAATGGGGTCCAGTGACCAGAGGGGGCCAGTGACAAGTGGGGGCCAGTGACCAGTGGGGGCCAGTGACAAGTGGGAGCCAGAGACCAGTGGGGTCCAGTGACCAGAAGGGAGTAGTGATCAGTGGAGGCCAGTGACCATTGGGGGCCAGTGACCAGTGGGGTCCAGTGACCAGTGGGGCCAGTGACCAGTGGGGCTAGTGACCAGTGGGGGACAGTGACCAGTGAGGCGATTGATCAGTGGGGTCAGTGACCAGGTGGGCCAGTGACCAGTGGGTGCCAGTGACCAGTGGAGGCCAGTGACCAGTGGGGCCAGTAACCAGTAGGGCCAGTGACCAGTGGGGCCAGTGACCAGTGGGGCCCAGTGACCAATGGGGCCAGTGATCAGTGGGGCCAGTGACCAGTGGGGGGCCAATGAACATTGGGGACCAGTGACCAATGGGGCCAGTGATCAGTGGGGCCAGTGACCAGTGAGGCCAGTGACCAGTGGAGGCCAGTGACCAGTGAGGCCAGTGACTAGTGGGGGGCCAATGACCATTGGGGAACAGTGACCAGTGGGGCCAGTGATCAGTGGGGCCAGTGACCAGTGGGGGGCCAATGAACATTGGGGACCAGTGACCAATGGGGCCAGTGATCAGTGGGGCCAGTGACCAGTGGGGCCAGTTACCAGTGGAGGCCAGTGACTAGTTTGGTCAGTGAACAGAGGGGACCAGTGACCAGTGGGGGGCCAGTGACCAGTAGGACCAGTCAACAGTTGGGGCAAGTGACCAGTTGGGTCAGTGATCATTGAGGGGCCAGTAACCAGTGAGGCCAGTGACCAGAGGGGGCCAGTAAATATTTGGGGCCAGTGACGAGCGGGGCCAGTGACCAGTGGGGTGCCAGTGATCAGTGGGGCTAGTGACCAGAGGTGGCCCAGTGACCAGTGGTGGCCATTGACCTGTGGGGGCCATTGACAAGTCGGGGCCAGTGACCATTTGGTGCCTGTGACCAGTGGGGCCAGTGACCAGTGGAGCCAGTGACCAGAGGGGGCCAGTGACAAATGGGGGCCAGTGACCAGTGGGGGCCAGTGACAAGTGTGAGCCAGTGACAAGTGGGGTCCAGTGACCAGAGGGGAGAAGTGATCAGTGGGGTCCAGTTACCATTGGGGCCAGTGACCAGTGGGGCGATTGACCAGTGGGGTCAGTGACCAGGGGGGCCAGTGACCAGTGGGTGCCAGTGACCAGTGGAGGCCAGTGACCAGTGGAGGCCAGTGACCAGTGGGGCCAGTAACCAGTAGGGCCAGTGACCAGTGGGGCCAGTGAACAGAGGGGACCAGTGACCAGTGGTCCAGTAAGCAGTGGGGCCAGTGACCTAGTGTGGGGCCAGTGACCAGTGGGGCCCAGAGACCAATGGGGCCAGTGATCAGTGGGGCCAGTGACCAGTGGGGGACCAATGAACATTGGGGACCAGTGACCAATGGGGGCCAGTGACCAGTGGAGGCCAGTGACCAGTGGGGCCAGTAACCAGTGGGGCTAGTGTCCAGTGGGGGCCAGTGAAAAGTGGGGCAAGTGACCAGTGGGGTCAGTGACCAGTGGGGTCAGTGACCAGTTTGGTCAGTGAACAGAGGGGACCAGTGACCAATGGGGGGCCAGTGACCAGTAAGGCCAGTGACTAGTTGGGGCCAGTGAACAGTTTGATCAGTGACCATTGAGGGAACCAGTGACCAGAGGGGGCCAGTAACCAGTGGGGCCAGTAACTATTTGGGGCCAGCGACCAGTGGGGCCAGTGACCAGAGGAGCCAGTGACCAGTGGTGGCCATTGACCTGTGGGGGCCAGTGACCTGTGGGGGCCAGTGACCAGTGAGGCCAGTGACCAGTGAGGGCCTGTAACCACTGAGGGCAATGACCAGTGGGGCCAGTGACCAGTGGGATCTGCGACCAGTGGGGGCCAGTGACCAGTGGGACCTGTGACCAGTGGGGGCCAGTGACCAGAGGGGACCAGTGACCAGTGGGACCAGTAACCAGTGGGGCCAGTGACCAGTGGGGGCCAGTGACCTGTGGGGCCAGTGACCAGAGGGAACCAGTGACCAGTGGGGCCAGTGACCAGTGAGGGGCAAGTGACCAGTGGTCCAGAGAGCAGTGGGGCCAGTGACCTAGTGCGGGGCCAGTGACCAATGGGGGCCAGTGACCAGTGGAGGCCAGTGACCAGTAGGGCCAGTGACCAGTGCGGCCAGTGTCCAGAGGGGCCAGTGACCAGTGGGAGGCCATTGACCAGTGGGGCCAGTAATTAGTGGGGGCCAGTTACCAGTGGGGCCAGTTACCAGTGGGGTCAGTGACCAGTGGGGTCCAGTGACCAGGGGGGGCCAGTGACCAGTGGGGCCAATGACCAGTAGGGCCAGTGACCAGTGCGGCCAGTGTCCAGAGGGGCCAGTGACCAGTGGGAGGCCATTGACCAGTGGGGCCAGTAACTAGTGGGGGCCAGTTACCAGTGGGGCCAGTTACCAGTGGGGTCAGTGACCAGTCGGGGCCAGTGACCAGGGGGGGGGGCAGTGACCAGTGGGGCCAATGACTAGTGGGGGCCAGTGACAAACGGGGCCAGTGACCAGTGGGGTCATTGACCAGTGGAGGCCAATGACCATTGGGGCCAGTGACCATTGGGGCCAGTGACATGTGGGGGCCAGTGAGCAGTGGGGCCAGTGACCAATGGGTGGCCAATGACCAATGGGGTCCAGTGACCAGAGGGGGCCAGTGACAAGTGGGGGCCAGTGACCAGTGGGGGCCAGTGACAAGTGGGAGCCAGTGACCAGTGGGGTCCAGTGACCAGAAGGGAGTAGTGATCAGTGGAGGCCAGTGACCATTGGGGGCCAGTGACCAGTGGGGTCCAGTGACCAGTGAGGCCAGTGACCAGTGGGGCTAGTGACCAGTGGGGGACAGTGACCAGTGAGGCGATTGATCAGTGGGGTCAGTGACCAGGTGGGCCAGTGACCAGTGGGTGCCAGTGACCAGTGGAGGCCAGTGACCAGTGGGGCCAGTAACCAGTAGGGCCAGTGACCAGTGGGGCCAGTGACCAGTGGGGCCCAGTGACCAATGGGGCCAGTGATCAGTGGGGCCAGTGACCAGTGGGGGGCCAATGACCATTGGGGACCAGTGACCAATGGGGGCCAGTGTTACGAACCCGGATCCAGCGTCCGAGCCTGGAGCAGTGACAAACACGCCATCTGTGGGTCAGCTCCCGAAACCCCCGCCAAACGAACGACGACACCTAGTGAGGACAGCGTGTACTGGCCTCGAGGACCAGTTTCCAGTCTGGTTCAGCGCTCAACACCGCCGCTCCTGACCTCTGGTGAGATGGTGCTCCGACGACAGCGCCATCTATGGACTGGATACGTCAGGCGTTTGCGCCCGCCACCGTAAGTGAGGAGTATTAGTGTCCCTGTTATTAATGACGTGTCTGCTTACAGAGCCGACCTGGGACCACTGAGTTGAAGGTGGAGTCAGTCTACCCGAGGCAGCCAGTCTCCATACTGTGAAGTTTGCTGCAGCTGTTGTGACGTCGTCCCCCCGGAAGAACACTGTGGTGTGTTAAGACTGCCAGTGGAGTGGCAGTGAAAGGATTTACCCGGGACCGACGGTTGGAGACGATAATCCACTGGGGTATTGAGGACAGGAGGGTGATTGGTGATATCACACGAGACTCCTGTCTAGGGCGTACCCCTTTTATCGTTCGTGGAGTGGCCGTACCAGCCTTGGTGGCTCAGTACCTGCCAGCAGACCTGCTGGACGTGTGGTTGACGGCCTCCACGACGGTGCCCCCAGTGGACCTGTGTTGTGGCTGACCTGTGGCCAGGGTAGGCTCGGCGTTCTCAGAGGACACGTCTTGAGGCCACGAAGAAAGCACCGCGGACTCAGCACCTAGCTTCTTAATCAAGAGTCTTCAGCAGAAGACTAGATTGTGCACGATCCCCTTGTAAAGTGTTAATACCCCTCCCCCTTGTGTACTCTTTATTCTATATATTTAAACGGTGATGGTGAACATTATATTATATTAAGTTCTTAGCTTTCTTTCCCTACTCCCTTTAAGTTACTTGCGTCACGGATCTCATCCCTTGATAGCCACTACTGGCTTGGGAACGGATACATATATCTTCCTCTAACAACATCAGAGTGAGAACCCCGTTGCGTCCCGAGAGGGCCGTAACAGCCAGTGAACAGTGGAGGCCAGTGACCAGTGAGGCCAGTGACCAGTGGGGCTAGTGTCCAGTGGGGGCCAGTGACAAGTGGGGCGAGTGATCAGTGGGGTCAGTCACCAGTGGGGTCAGTGACCAGTTTGGTCAGTGACCAGAGGGGGGACCAGTGACCAATGGGGGGCCAGTGACCAGTACGGCCAGTGACCAGTTTGGTCAGTGACCATTGGGGGGACCAGTGACCAGAGGGGGCCAGTAACTATTTGGGGCCTGCGACCAGCGGGGCCAGTGTCCAGTGGGGGGCCGGTGACCACTGGGGCTAGTGACCAGTGGGGCCCAGTGACCAGTGGGGGGCCAGTGACCTGTTGGGCCAGTGACCAGAGGGGGGCCAGAAACTATTTGTGGCCAGTGATCATCGGGGCCAGTGACCAGAGGAGCCAGTGACCTGTGGTGGCATTGACCTGTGGGGGCCAGTGACCTGTGGGGGCCAGTGACCAGTGAGGCCAGAGACCAGTGAGGCCAGTGACCAGTGAGGCCAGTGACCAGTGAGGCCAGTGACCAGAGGAGCCAGTGAGAAGTGGTGGCCATTGACCCTTGGGGACAGTGACAAGTCGGGTCCAGTGACAATTTGGTGCCTGTGACGATTAGGGCCAGTGATCAGTGGGGCCAGTGATCAGTGGGGCCAGTGACCAGTGTGGCCCAGTGACCAGAGGGGGCCAGTGACCAGTGGGGCCCAGTGACCAATGGGGCCAGTGATCAGTGGGGCCAGTGACTAGTGGGGGCCAGTGATCAGTGGGGCCCAGTGACCAAAGGTGTCAGTGACCAGTGGGCCCCAGTGACCAGAGGGGGCCAGTGATCAGTGGGGCCCAGTGACCAGAGGTGGCCAGTGACCAGTGGGGCCCAGTGACCAGTGGGGGCCAGTGACCAGAGGGGGCCAGTGACCAGTGGGGCCAGTGACCAGTGGGGCCCAGTGACCAGAGGGGGCCAGTGACCAGTGGGGCCAGTGACCAGTGGGGCCCAGTGACCAGTGGGGCCCAGTGACCAGTGGGGACCAGTGACCATTGGGGACCAGTGACCATTGGGGGCCAGTGACCAGTGGGGGCCAGTGACCAGTGGGGCCAGTGACCAGTGGGGCTTGTGACCAGAGGGGGCCAGTGACCAGTGGGGCCAGTGACCAGTGGGGACCAGTGACCAGTGGGGGCCAGTGACCAGAGGGAGCCAGTGATCAGTGGGGCCAGTGACCACATGGGGCCCAGTGACCAGAGGGGGCCAGTGACCAGTGGGGCCAGTGACCAGTGGGGACCAGTGACCAGTGGGGGCCAGTGACCATTTGGGGCCAGTGACCAGTGGGGTCAGTGACCAGGGGGGTCAGTGACCAGTTTGGTCAGTGAACAGAGGGGACCAGTGACCAGGGGGGGCCAGTGACCAGTAGGACCAGTCACCAGTTGGGGCCAGTGACCAGTTGGGTCAGTGATCATTAAGGGGCCAGAAAGCAGTGAGGCCAGTGACCAGAGGGGGCCAGTAACTATTTGGGGCCAGTGACGAGCGGGGCCAGTGACCAGTGAGGTGCCAGTGATCAGTGGGGCTAGTGACCAGAGGTGGCCCAGTGACCAGTGGTGGTCATTGACCTGTGGGGGCCATTGACATGTCGGGGCCAGTGACCATTTGGTGCCTGTGACCAGTGGGGCCAGTGACCAGTGGAGCCAGTGACCAGTGGGGTCCAGTGACCAGTGGGGGCCAGTGACAAGTGGGGGCCAGTGACCAGTGGGGGCCAGTGACAAGTGGGCGCCAATGACCAGTGGGGTCCAGTGACCAGAGGGGAGTAGTGATCAGTGGGGGCCAGTGACCATTGGGGGCCAGTGACCAGTGGGGTCCAGTGACCAGTGGGGCCATTGACCAGTGGGGCTAGTGACCAGTGGGGGCCAGTGACCAGTGGGGCCATTGACCAGTGGGGCTAGTGACCAGTGGGGGCCAGTGACCTAGTGTGGGGCCAGTGACCAGTGGGGCCCAGTGACCAATGGGGACAGTGATCAGTGGGGCCAGTGACCAGTGGAGGCCAGTGACCAGTGCGGCCAGTGACCAGTAGGGCTAGTGACCAGTGGGAGCCAGTGACAAGTGGGGCGAGTGACCAGTGGGGTCAGTGACCAGTGGGGTCAGTGACCAGTTTGGTCAGTGAACAAAGGGGACCAGTGACCAATGGGGGGCCAGTGACCAGTAAGGCCAGTGACCAGTTGGGGCCAGTGAACAGTTTGGTCAGTGACCATTGGGGAGACCAGTGACCAGAGGGGGCCAGTAACCAGTGGGGCCAGTAACTATTTGGGGCCAGCGACCAGCGGGGCCAGTGACCAGAGGAGCCAGTGACCAGTGGTGGCCATTGACCTGTGGGGGCCAGTGACCCGTGGGGGCCAGTGACCAGTGAGGCCAGTGACCAGTGAGGCCAGTGACCAATGAGGCCAGTGACCAGTGAGGCCAATAACCGGTGAGGCCAGTGACCAGAGGAGCCAGTGACCAGTGGTGGCCATTGACCTGTGGGGACCAGTGACAAGTGGGGGCCAGTGACCATTTGGTGCCTGTGACGATTAGGGCCAGTGACCAGTGGGGCCAGTGACCAGTGACCAGTGTGGCCCAGTGACCAGAGGGGGCCAGTGACCAGTGGGGCCAGTGACCAGAGGGGGCCAGTGACCAGTGGGGCCAGTGACCAGAGGGGGCCAGTGACCAGTGTGGGCCAGTGACCAGTGGGGCCCAGTGACCAGTGTGGGCCAGTGACCAGTGGGGCCAGTGACCAGTGGGGCCCAGTGAACAGAGGGGGCCAGTGGCCAGTGGGGCCAGTGACCAGTAGGGCCCAGTGACCAGTGGGGCCCAGTGACCAGAAGGGGCCAGTGACCAGAGGAGGCCAATGACCAGTGGGGCCAGTGACCAGTGGGGTCAATGACCTGTAGGGGCAGTGACCAGTGCGGCCAGTGTCCAGAGGGGCCAGTTACCAGTGGGAGGCCATTGACCAGTGGGGCCAGTAACTAATGAGGGCCAGTTACCAGTGGGGCCAGTGACCATTTGGTGCCTGTGACCAGTGGGGCCAGTGACCAGTGGTGCCAGTGACCAGTAGGGTCCAGTGACCAGAGGGGGCCAGTGACAAGTGGGGGCCAGTGACCAGTGGGGGCCAGTGACTAGGGGGGGCCAGTGACCAGTGGGGTCCAGTGACCAGAGGGGAGTAGTGATCAGTGGGGGCCAGTGACCATTGGGGGCCAGTGACCAGTGGGGTCCAGTTACCAGTGGGGCCAGTGACCAGTGGGGCTAGTGACCAGTTGGGGCCAGTGACCAGTGGGGCGATTGATCAGTGGGGTCAGTGACCAGGGGGGCCAGTTGTTGTAATCCACAAGTTAGTAGGAATTATTAGCTAGAGGATCATTACTACAACACTTAACGAATGATGATTGAAATTACATGTAAGTAGACAGACTATGGATCACATATCTAAGAAAGGTCAATGGATTAAGACCGAAGCTGTTTAGCCAAATTAATAATTCCTGGAAAGAGGAATTATTCTTCGTCAGGCTTCTAGGAACAAGATTACCGCTCTAGGGATAAGGTTAATCGGATTATACCTTCCTTGAGAGGCGTGGTGAAATGATTGAGGCCATGGTTGGCTGGAGTCAGTCTGATTGTGGAGGTTGAACTAGCAAGTCCTCCGAGGTCTCCGTTTGTGGCAGCAGCGAAGTGTAGCAGACAGCTATGCGAGAACCTGATGTGATCTTAGTGACGAAGTTAAGTCTGCAGTATGTGAGTATTGAATGAAAGACTAACCGGGTGTGGAGCGTTGTAGTAATCATTCCGTATTAGGGACTTAGGCGGAAGTTACGAGTGTGGGTGGTGATCGCGGAGGTCAAGTGGTCTATAGGTATTGGAAGTGTATTGACCTAATAGAGTATGTTAATTAGTAGGCATCCTTCAGTCTCGGGAGACTATGGAGTTGCGCCCTAGTTGTCAATCCTGGTGCAGCGTCTGGTGTGACTGATGAGGCCAATCCGAGAGTGGCAGTCCATCCCACACCGAGCACAAACGAAGTCCGATTCTGGTCTGTCTTCCTGGTTACCGGCTTTCCTTCTCTGTCTCTTTGCCTCCGATTCCTTGGCAAGTGACTCCTCGAACTTGGAGAGACCTCGTTGAACAGACTGCCTCCAGGCTGAACGGTCTGTAGCCAGTGTCTCCCATATAGCAAGATCGACGTCCATGGCTTTCAGGTCCCTTTTGCATACGTCTTTGTACCGTAGCTGGGGCTTGCCTACTGGACGCTTTCCCTGCCTCAGCTCTCCATACAGGAGATCCTTGGGGATCCTGCCGTCGCCCATTCGCACAACGTGCCCGAGCCAGCGCATTCGTCTCTGTTTCAGCATTGTGTACATGCTGGTGATTCTTGCTCTCCCCAAGACGTTGTTGTTTGTCACCTTGTCCTGCCAGGTGATGTCCAAGATGTGTCTAAGGCAGCGCATGTGGTAGGCATTCAGCCGTCTTTCCTGACGGGCGCGGAGTGTCCAAGACTCACTGCCATAAAGGAGAGTGCTCAGGACACAGGATCTGTGTATGTTAATTAATATGTTATTATTTGTCAGAGTCTATTCTTTGTAATTAAATGACAAAACCCGACGGCCTTTAAATACCTTCCATATGTTCATTCATTGTGTTCCAGTACAAACCTAGTGGTACGCCTCAAGGGTCTGGTGTGTGTAGGAGTACACAGCGTAGTAACGGTTGCTGAGGCAAGGTGTTATGTGTTGTGTAATCGCTGTGTTCGGAATGAACCGGGGTTCAGCGTCACGACACAGTGACCACTGGGTGCCAGTGACCAGTGGAGGCCAGTGACCAGTGGGGCCAGTAACCAGTAGGGCCAGTGACCAGTGGGGCCAGTGAACAGAGGGGACCAGTGACCAGTGGTCCAGTAAGCAGTGGGGCCAGTGACCTAGTGTGGGGCCAGTGACCAGTGGGGCCCAGTGACCAATGGGGTCGGTGATCAGTGGGGCCAGTGACCAGTGGGGGACCAATGAACATTGGGGACCAGTGACCATTGGGGGCCAGTGACCAGTGGAGGCCAGTGACCAGTGAGGTCAGTGACCAGTGGGGCTAGTGTCCAGTGGGGGCCAGTGAAAAATGGGGCGAGTGACCAGTGGGGTCAGTGACCAGTGGGGTCAGTGACCAGTTTGGTCAGTGAACAGAGGGGGACCAGTGAACATTGGGGGGCCAGTGACCAGTAAGGCCAGTGACCAGTTGGGGCCAGTGAACAGTTTGGTCAGTGACCATTGAGGGGACCAGTTACCAGAGGGGGCCAGTAACCAGTGGGGCCAGTAACTATTTGGGGCCAGCGACCAGCGGGGCCAGTGACCAGAGGAGCCAGTGACCAGTGGGGGCCAGTGACCTGTGGGGGCCAGTGACCAGTGGGGGCCAGTGACCAGTGAGGCCAGTGACCAGTGAGGCCAGTGACCAGTGAGGCCAGTGACCAGTGAGGCCAGTGACCAGTGAGGCCAGTGACCAGAGGAGCCAGTGACCAGTGAGGCCAGTGACCAGAGGAGCCAGTGACCAGTGGTGGCCATTGATCTGTGGGGACCAGTGACAAGTGGGGGCCAGTGACCATTTGGTGCCTGTGACGATTAGGGCCAGTGACCAGTGGCGCCAGTGACCAGTGACCAGTGTGGCCCAGTGACCAGAGGGGGTCAGTGACCAGTGGGGCCCAGTGACCAGTGGGGCCAGTGATCAGTGGGGCCAGTGACCAGTGGGGGCCAGTGATCAGTGGGGCCCAGTGACCAGTGGTGCCAGTGACCAGTGGGCCCAAGTGACCAGAGGGGGCCAGTAACCAGTGGGGCCCAGTGACCAGTGGGGGTCAGTGACCAGTGGAGCCAGTGACCAGTGGGGCACAGTGACCAGAGGGGGCCAGCGACCAGTGGGGCCAGTGACCAGTGGGGCCCAGTGACCAGTGGGGCCCAGTGACCAGAGGGGGCCAGTGACCAGAGGGGGCCAGTGACCAGTGGGGCCAGTGACCAGCGGGGTCAATGACCAGTAGGGACAGTGACCAGTGCGGCCAGTGTCCAGAGGGGCCAGTTACCAGTGGGAGGCTATTGACCAGTGTGGCCAGTGACAAGTGGAGCCAGTGACAAGTGGGGTCCAGTGACCAGAGGGGGCCAGTGTCAAGTGAGGGCCAGTGACCAGTGGGGGCCAGTGACTAGTGGGGGCCAGTGACCAGTGTGGTCCAGTGACCAGAGGGGAGCAGTGATCAGTGGGGGCCAGTGACCAGTGGGGTCAGTGACCAGTGGGGGCCAGTGACCAGTAGGGCCAGTGACCAGTGGGGCTAGTGACCAGTGGGGACCAGTGACCAGTGGGGCGAGTGACCAGTGGAATCAGTGACCAGGGGGTCCAGTGACCTGTGGGGACCAGTGACCAGTGGAGGCCAGTGACCAGTGGGGCCAGTAACCAGTAGCGCCAGTGACCAGTGGACCCAGTGAACATAGGGGACCAGTGACCAGTGGGGCCAGTGACCAGTGAGGGGCAAGTGACCAGTGGTCCAGTAAGCAGTGGGGCCAGTGACCTAGTGTGGGGCCAGTGACCAGTGGGGCCCAGTGACCAATGGGGCCAGTGATCAGTGGGGCCAGTGACCAGTGGGGGGCCAATGACCATTGGGGACCAGTGACCAATGTGGGCCAGTGAACAGTGGAGGCCAGTGACCAGTGAGGCCAGTGACCAGTGGGACTAGTGTCCAGTGGGGGCCAGTGTCCAGTGGGGGCCAGTGACAAGTGGGGCGAGTGACCAGTGGGGTCAGTGACCAGTGGGGTCAGTGACCAGTTTGGTCAGTGAACAGAGGGAACCAGTGACCAATGGGGGGCCAGTGACCAGTAAGGCCAGTGACCAGTTTGGTCAGTGACCATTGGGGGGACCAGTGACCAGAGGGGGCCAGTAACTATTTGGGGCCTGCGACCAGCGGGGCCAGTGTCCAGTGGGGGGCCGGTGACCAGTGGGGCTAGTGACCAGTGGGGCCCAGTGACCAGTGGGGGGCCAGTGACCTGTTGGGCCAGTGACCAGAAGGGGGCCAGAAACTATTTGGGGCCAGTGATCAGCGGGGCCAGTGACCAGAGGAGCCAGTGACCAGTGGTGGCCATTGACCTGTGGGGGCCAGTGACCTGTGGGGGCCAGTGACCAGTGAGGCCAGTGACCAGTGAGACCAGTGACCAGTGAGGCCAGTGACCAGTGAGGCCAGTGACCAGAGGAGCCAGTGAGAAGTGGTGGCCATTGACCCGTGGGGACAGTGACAAGTCGGGTCCAGTGACCATTTGGTGCCTGTGACGATTAGGGCCAGTGATCAGTGGGGCCAGTGACCAGTGACCAGTGTGGCCCAGTGACCAGAGGGGGCCAGTGACCAGTGGGGCCCAGTGACCAATGGGGCCAGTAATCAGTGGGGCCAGTGACTAGTGGGGGCCAGTGATCAGTGGGGCCCAGTGACCAGTGGTGCCAGTGACCAGTGGGCCCCAGTGACCAGAGGGGGCCAGTGATCAGTGGGGCCCAGTGACCAGAGGGGGCCAGTGACCAGTGGGGCCCAGTGACCAGTGGTGGCCAGTGACCAGAGGGGGCCAGTGACCAGTGGGGCCAGTGACCAGTGGGGCCCAGTGACCAGAGGGGGCCAGTGACCAGTGGGGCCAGTGACCAGTGGGGCCCAGTGACCAGTGGGGCCCAGTAACCAGAGGGGGCCAGTGACCAGAGGGGGCCAGTGACCAGTGGGGCCAGTGACCAGTGGGGACCAGTGACCACTGGGGCCAGTGACCAGTGGGGCTTGTGACCAGAGGGGGCCAGTGACCAGTGGGGCCAGTGACCAGTGGGGACCAGTGACCAGTGGGGGCCAGTGACCAGAGGGAGCCAGTGATCAGTGGGGCCAGTGACCAATGGGGCCCAGAGACCAGAGGGAGCCAGTGACCAGAGGGGCCAGTGACCAGTGGGGACCAGTGACCAGTGGGGGCCAGTGACCATTGGGGGCCAGTGACCAGTGGGGCCAGTGTCCAGTGGGGTCAGCGACCAGAGGGGTCAGTGACCAGTTTGGTCAGTGAACAGAGGGGACCAATGACCAGTGGGGGGCCAGTGACCAGTAGGACCAGTCACCAGTTGGGGCCAGTGACCAGTTGGGTCAGTGATCATTATGGGGCCAGTGATCAGTGGGGCCAGTGACCAATGGGGCCCAGAGACCAGAGGGAGCCAGTGACCAGAGGGGCCAGTGACCAGTGGGGACCAGTGACCAGTGGGGGCCAGTGACCATTGGGGGCCAGTGACCAGTGGGGCCAGTGTCCAGTGGGGTCAGCGACCAGAGGGGTCAGTGACCAGTTTGGTCAGTGAACAGAGGGGACCAGTGACCAGTGGGGGGCCAGTGACCAGTAGGACCAGTCACCAGTTGGGGCCAGTGACCAGTTGGGTCAGTGATCATTATGGGGCCAGTAAGCAGTGAGGCCAGTGACCAGAGGGGGCCAGTAACTATTTGGGGCCAGTGACGAGCGGGGCCAGTGACGAGCGGGGCCAGTGACCAGTGGGGTGCCAGTGATCAGTGGGGTGCCAGTGATCAGTGGGGCTAGTGACTAGAGGTGGCCCAGTGACCATTGGTGGCCATTGACCTGTGGGGGCCATTGACATGTCGGGGCCAGTGACCATTTGGTGCCTGTGACCAGTGGGGCCAGTGACCAGTGGAGCCAGTGACCAGTGGGGTCCAGTGACCAAAGGGGGCCAGTGACAAGTGGGGGCCAGTGACCAGTGGGGGCCAGTGACAAGTGGGAGCCCATGACCAGTGGGGTCCAGTGACCAGAGGGGAGTAGTGATCAGTGGGGGCCAGTGACCATTGGGGTCCAGTGACCAGTGGGGCCATTGACCAGTGGGGCTTGTGACCAGTGGGGGCCAGTGACCAGTGGTCCAGTAAGCAGTGGGGCCAGTGACCTAGTGTGGGGCCAGTGGCCAGTGGGGCCCAGTGACCAGTGGAGGCCAGTGACCAGTGTGGCCAGTGACCAGTGGGGCTAGTGACCAGTGGGGCTAGTGACCAGTGGGGGCCAGTGACCAGTGGGGCGATTGACCAGTAGGGTCAGTGATCAAGGGGGCCAGTGACAAGTGGGTGCCAGTGACCAGTGGAGGCCAGTGACCAGTGGGGCCAGTGACCAGTGGGGCTAGTGACCAGTGGGGGCCAGTGACCAGTTGGGTCAGTGACCAGTTTGGTCAGTGAACAGAGGGGACCAGTGACCAGTGGGGGGGCAGTGACCAGTAGGACCAGTCACCAGTTGGGGCCAGTGACCAGTTGGGTCAGTGATCATTAAGGGGCCAGTAAGCAGTGAGGCCAGTGAACAGAGGGGGCCAGTAACTATTTGGGGCCAGTGACGAGCGGGGCCAGTGACCAGTGGGGTGCCAGTGATCAGTGGGGTGCCAGTGATCAGTGGGGCTAGTGACCAGAGGTGGCCCAGTGACCAGTGGTGGCCATTGACCTGTGGGGGCCATTGACATGTCGGGGTCAGTGACCATTTGGTGCCTGTGACCAGTGGGGTCCAGTGACCAGAGGGGGCCAGTGACAAGTGGGGGCCAGTGACCAGTGGGGGCCAGTGACAAGTGGGAGCCAATGACCAGTGGGGTCCAGTGACCAGAGGGGAGTAGTGATCAGTGGGGGCCAGTGACCATTGGGGGCCAGTGACCAGTGGGGTCCAGTGACCAGTGGGGCCATTGACCAGTGGGGCTTGTGACCAGTGGGGGCCAGTGACCAGTGGTCCAGTAAGCAGTGGGGCCAGTGACCTAGTGTGGGGCCAGTGGCCAGTGGGGCCCAGTGACCAGTGGAGGCCAGTGACCAGTGGGGCCAGTGACCAGTGGGGCTAGTGACCAGTGGGGCTAGTGACCAGTGGGGGCCAGTGACCAGTGGGGCCAGTGACCAGTGGGGCGATTGACCAGTAGGGTCAGTGATCAAGGGGGCCAGTGACCAGTGGGTGCCAGTGACCAGTGGAGGCCAGTGACCAGTGGGGCCAGTGACCAGTGGGGCTAGTGACCAGTGGGGGCGAGTGACCAGTGGGGTGATTGACCAGTAGGGTCAGTGACCAGGGGGGCCAGTGACCAGTGGGTGCCAGTGACCAGTGGAGGCCAGTGACCAGTGGGGCCAGTAACCAGTAGCGCCATAGTGACCATAGTGGGGGCCAGTGACCAGTGGGGGCCAGTGACCAGTGGGGCCAGTGAACAGAGGGGACCAGTGACCAGTGGTCCAGTAAGCAGTGGGGCCAGTGACCTAGTGTGGGGCCAGTGGCCAGTGGGGCCCAGTGACCAATGGGGCCAGTGATCAGTGGGGCCAGTGACCAGTGGAGGCCAGTGACCAGTGAGGCCAGTGACCAGTAGGGCTAGTGTCCAGTGGGGGCCAGTGACAAGTGGGGCGAGTGACCAGTGGGGTCAGTGACCAGTGGGGTCAGTGACCAGTTTGGTCAGTGAACAGAGGGGACCAGTGACCAAGGCGGGGCCAGTGACCAGTAAGGCCAGTGACCAGTTGGGGCCAGTGAACAGTTTGGTCAGTGACCATTGGGGGGACCAGTGACCAGAGGGGGCCAGTAACCAGTGAGGCCAGTAACTATTTGGGGCCAGCGACCAGCGGGGCCAGTGACCAGAGGAGCCAGTGACCAGTGGTGGCCATTGACCTGTGGGGGCCAGTGACCTGTGGGGGCCAGTGACCAGTGAGGCCAGTGACCAGTGAGGCCAGTGACCAGTGAGGCCAGTAACCAGTGAGGCCAGTGACCAGAGGAGCCAGTGACCAGTGGTGGCCATTGACCTGTGGGGACCAGTGACAAGTGGGGGCCAGTGACCATTTGGTGCCTGTGACGATTAGGGCCAGTGACCAGTGGGGCCAGTGACCAGTGGGGCCAGTGACCAGTGACCAGTGTGGCCCAGTGACCAGAGGGGGCCAGTGACCAGTGGGGCCAGCGATCAGTGGGGCCCAGTGACCAGTGGTGCCAGTGACCAGTGGGCCCCAGTGACCAGAGGGGGCCAGTGATCAGTGGGGCCCAGTGACCTAAGGGGGCCAGTGACCAGTGGGGCCCAGTGACCAGTGTGGGCCAGTGACCAGTGGGGCCAGTGACCAGTGGGGCCCAGCGACCAGAGGGGGCCAGTGACCAGTGGGGCCAGTGACCAGTGGGGCCCAGTCACCAGTGGGGCCCGGTGACCAAAAGGGGCCAGTGACCAGAGGGGGCCAGTGACCAGTGGGGCCAGTGACCAGTGTGGTCAATGACCAGTAGGGGCAGTGAACAGTGCGGCCAGTGTCCAGAGGGGCCAGTTACCAGTGGGAGGCTATTGACCAGTGGGGCCAGTAACTAATGAGGGCCAGTTACCAGTGGGGTCAGTGAGCATTTGGTGCCTGTGACCAATGGGGCCAGTGACCAGTGGTGCCAGTGACCAGTGGGGTCCAGTGACCAGTGGTACCAGTGACCAGTGGGGTCCAGTGACCAGAGGGGGCCAGTGACAAGTGGGGGCCAGTGACCAGTGGGGGCCAGTGACCAGAGGGGGCCAGTGACAAGTGGGGGCCAGTGACCAGTGGGGGCCAGTGACTAGGGGAGGCCAGTGACCAGTGGGGTCCAGTGACCAGAGGGGAGCAGTGATCAGTGGGGGCCAGTGACCATTGGGGCCAGTGACCAGTTTGGTCCAGTTACCAGTGGGGCCAGTGACCAGTGGGGCTAGTGACCAGTGGGGGCCAGTGACCAGTGGGGCCAGTGACCAGTGGGGGCCAGTGATCAGTGGGGCCAGTGACCAGTGGGGCTAGTGACCAGTGGGGGCCAGTGACCAGTGGGGCAAGTGACCAGTGGAATCAGTGACCAGGGGGGCCAGTGACCAGTGGGGGCCAGTGACCAGTGGAGGCCAGTGACCAGTGCGGCCAGTAACCAGTAGGGCCAGTGACCAGTGGGGCCAGTGAACAGAGGGGACCAGTGACCAGTGGGGACAGTGATCAGTGAGGGGCAAGTGACCAGTGGTCCAGTAAGCAGTGGGGCCACTGACCTAGTGTGGGGCCAGTGACCAGTGGAGCCCAGTGACCAATGGGGCCAGTGATCAGTGGGGCCAGTGACCAGTGGGGGGCCAATGACCATTGGGGACCAGTGACCAATGGGGGCCAGTGACCAGTGTAGGCCATTGACCAGTGGGGCTAGCGTCCAGTGGGGGCCAGTGACAAGTGGAGCGAGTGACCAGTGGGGTCAGCGACCACCGGGGCCAGTGTCCAGTGGGGGGCCGGTGACCAGTGGGGATAGTGACCAATGGGGCCCAGTGACCAGTGGGGGGCCAGTGACCTGTTGGGCCAGTGACCAGAGGGGGGCCAGAAACTATTTGGGGCCAGTGATCAGCGGGGCCAGTGACCAGAGGGGGCCAGTGATCAGTGGGGCCCAGTGACCTAAGGGGGCCAGTAACCAGTGGGGCCCAGTGACCAGTGGGGGTCAGTGACCAGTGGAGCCAGTGACCAGTGGGGCACAGTGACCAGAGGGGGCCAGCGACCAGTGGGGCCAGTGACCAGTGGGGCCCAGTGACCAGTGGGGCCCAGTGACCAGAGGGGGCCAGTGACCAGAGGGGGCCAGTGACCAGTGGGGCCAGTGACCAGCGGGGTCAATGACCAGTAGGGACAGTGACCAGTGCGGCCAGTGTCCAGAGGGGCCAGTTACCAGTGGGAGGCTATTGACCAGTGTGGCCAGTGACAAGTGGAGCCAGTGACCAGTGGGGTCCAGTGACCAGAGGGGGCCAGTGTCAAGTGAGGGCCAGTGACCAGTGGGGTCAGTGACCAGTGGGGCCAGTGATCAGTGGGGCCAGTGACCAGTGGGGGCCAGTAATCAGTGGGGCCCAGTGACCAGTGGTGCCAGTGACCAGTGTGGTCCAGTGACCAGAGAGGAGCAGTGATCAGTGGGGGCCAGTGACCAGTGGGGTCAGTGACCAGTGGGGGCCAGTGACCAGTAGGGTCAGTGACCAGTGGGGCTAGTGACCAGTGGGGACCAGTGACCAGTGGGGCGAGTGACCAGTGGAATCAGTGACCAGGGGGGCCAGTGACCAGTGGGGACCAGTGACCAGTGGAGGCCAGTGACCAGTGGGGCCAGTAACCAGTAGCGCCAGTGACCAGTGGACCCAGTGAACATAGGGGACCAGTGACCAGTGGGGCCAGTGACCAGTGAGGGGCAAGTGACCAGTGGTCCAGTAAGGAGTGGGGCCAGTGACCTAGTGTGGGGCCAGTGACCAGTGGGGCCCAGTGACCAATGGGGCCAGTGATCAGTGGGGCCAGTGACCAGTGGGGGGCCAATGACCATTGGGGACAAGTGACCAATGTGGGCCAGTGAACAGTGGAGGCCAGTGACCAGTGAGGCCAGTGACCAGTGGGACTAGTGTCCAGTGGGGGCCAGTGACAAGTGGGGCGAGTGACCAGTGGGGTCAGTGACCAGTGGGGTCAGTGACCAGTTTGGTCAGTGAACAGAGGGAACCAGTGACCAATGAGGGGCCAGTGACCAGTAAGGCCAGTGACCAGTTTGGTCAGTGACCATTGGGGGGACCAGTGACCAGAGGGGGCCAGTAACTATTTGGGGCCTGCGACCAGCGGGGCCAGTGTCCAGTGGGGGGCCGGTGACCAGTGGGGCTAGTGACCAGTGGGGCCCAGTGACCAGTGGGGGGCCAGTGACCTGTTGGGCCAGTGACCAGAGGGGGGCCAGAAACTATTTGGGGCCAGTGATCAGCGGGGCCAGTGACCAGAGGAGCCAGTGACCAGTGGTGGCCATTGACCTGTGGGGGCCAGTGACCTGTGGGGGCCAGTGACCAGTGAGGCCAGTGACCAGTGAGACCAGTGACCAGTGAGGCCAGTGACCAGTGAGGCCAGTGACCAGAGGAGCCAGTGAGAAGTGGTGGCCATTGACCCGTGGGGACAGTGACAAGTCGGGTCCAGTGACCATTTGGTGCCTGTGACGATTATTGCCAGTGATCAGTGGGGCCAGTGACCAGTGACCAGTGTGGCCCAGTGACCAGAGGGGGCCAGTGACCAGTGGGGCCCAGTGACCAATGGGGCCAGTAATCAGTGGGGCCAGTGACTAGTGGGGGCCAGTGATCAGTGGGGCCCAGTGACCAGTGGTGCCAGTGACCAGTGGGCCCCAGTGACCAGAGGGGGCCAGTGATCAGTGGGGCCCAGTGACCAGAGGGGGCCAGTGACCAGTGGGGCCCAGTGACCAGTGGTGGCCAGTGACCAGAGGGGGCCAGTGACCAGTGGGGCCAGTGACCAGTGGGGCCCAGTGACCAGAGGGGGCCAGTGACCAGTGGGGCCAGTGACCAGTGGGGCCCAGTGACCAGTGGGGCCCAGTAACCAGAGGGGGCCAGTGACCAGAGGGGGCCAGTGACCAGTGGGGCCAGTGACCAGTGGGGACCAGTGACCACTGGGGCCAGTGACCAGTGGGGCTTGTGACCAGAGGGGGCCAGTGACCAGTGGGGCCAGTGACCAGTGGGGACCAGTGACCAGTGGGGGCCAGTGACCAGAGGGAGCCAGTGATCAGTGGGGCCAGTGACCAATGGGGCCCAGAGACCAGAGGGAGCCAGTGACCAGAGGGGCCAGTGACCAGTGGGGACCAGTGACCAGTGGGGGCCAGTGACCATTGGGGGCCAGTGACCAGTGGGGCCAGTGTCCAGTGGGGTCAGCGACCAGAGGGGTCAGTGACCAGTTTGGTCAGTGAACAGAGGGGACCAGTGACCAGTGGGGGGCCAGTGACCAGTAGGACCAGTCACCAGTTGGGGCCAGTGACCAGTTGGGTCAGTGATCATTAAGGGGCCAGTAAGCAGTGAGGCCAGTGACCAGAGGGGGCCAGTAACTATTTGGGGCCAGTGACGAGCGGGGCCAGTGACCAGTGGGGTGCCAGTGATCAGTGGGGTGCCAATGATCAGTGGGGCTAGTGACTAGAGGTGGCCCAGTGACCATTGGTGGCCATTGACCTGTGGGGGCCATTGACATGTCGGGGCCAGTGACCATTTGGTGCCTGTGACCAGTGGGGCCAGTGACCAGTGGAGCCAGTGACCAGTGGGGTCCAGTGACCAAAGGGGGCCAGTGACAAGTGGGGGCCAGTGACCAGTGGGGGCCAGTGACAAGTGGGAGCCAGTGACCAGTGGGGTCCAGTGACCAGAAGGGAGTAGTGATCAGTGGAGGCCAGTGACCATTGGGGGCCAGTGACCAGTGGGGCCATTGACGAGTGGGGCTTGGGACCAGTGGGGGCCAGTGACCAGTGGTCCAGTAAGCAGTGGGGCCAGTGACCTAGTGTGGGGCCAGTGGCCAGTGGGGCCCAGTGACCAGTGGAGGCCAGTGACCAGTGTGGCCAGTGACCAGTGGGGCTAGTGACCAGTGGGGCTAGTGACCAGTGGGGGCCAGTGACCAGTGGGGCGATTGACCAGTAGGGTCAGTGATCAAGGGGGCCAGTGACAAGTGGGTGCCAGTGACCAGTGGAGGCCAGTGACCAGTGGGGCCAGTGACCAGTGGGGCTAGTGACCAGTGGGGGCCAGTGACCAGTTGGGTCAGTGACCAGTTTGGTCAGTGAACAGAGGGGACCAGTGACCAGTGGGGGGGCAGTGACCAGTAGGACCAGTCACCAGTTGGGGCCAGTGACCAGTTGGGTCAGTGATCATTAAGGGGCCAGTAAGCAGTGAGGCCAGTGAACAGAGGGGGCCAGTAACTATTTGGGGCCAGTGACGAGCGGGGCCA
This sequence comes from Procambarus clarkii, assembly GCF_040958095.1. Taxonomy (NCBI): domain Eukaryota; kingdom Metazoa; phylum Arthropoda; class Malacostraca; order Decapoda; family Cambaridae; genus Procambarus; species Procambarus clarkii. The sequence goes on from NC_091229.1 coordinate 6,916,920, forward strand.
GTGACCAGTGGGGTGCCAGTGACCAGTGGTGGCCATTGACCTGTGGGGGCCATTGACATGTCGGGGTCAGTGACCATTTGGTGCCTGTGACCAGTGGGGTCCAGTGACCAGAGGGGGCCAGTGACAAGTGGGGGCCAGTGACCAGTGGGGGCCAGTGACAAGTGGGAGCCAATGACCAGTGGGGTCCAGTGACCAGAGGGGAGTAGTGATCAGTGGGGGCCAGTGACCATTGGGGGCCAGTGACCAGTGGGGTCCAGTGACCAGTGGGGCCATTGACCAGTGGGGCTTGTGACCAGTGGGGGCCAGTGACCAGTGGTCCAGTAAGCAGTGGGGCCAGTGACCTAGTGTGGGGCCAGTGGCCAGTGGGGCCCAGTGACCAGTGGAGGCCAGTGACCAGTGGGGCCAGTGACCAGTGGGGCTAGTGACCAGTGGGGCTAGTGACCAGTGGGGGCCAGTGACCAGTGGGGCGATTGACCAGTAGGGTCAGTGATCAAGGGGGCCAGTGACCAGTGGGTGCCAGTGACCAGTGGAGGCCAGTGACCAGTGGGGCCAGTGACCAGTGGGGCTAGTGACCAGTGGGGGCGAGTGACCAGTGGGGTGATTGACCAGTAGGGTCAGTGACCAGGGGGGCCAGTGACCAGTGGGTGCCAGTGACCAGTGGAGGCCAGTGACCAGTGGGGCCAGTAACCAGTAGCGCCATAGTGACCATAGTGGGGGCCAGTGACCAGTGGGGGCCAATGACCAGTGGGGCCAGTGAACAGAGGGGACCAGTGACCAGTGGTCCAGTAAGCAGTGGGGCCAGTGACCTAGTGTGGGGCCAGTGGCCAGTGGGGCCCAGTGACCAATGGGGCCAGTGATCAGTGGGGCCAGTGACCAGTGGAGGCCAGTGACCAGTGAGGCCAGTGACCAGTAGGGCTAGTGTCCAGTGGGGGCCAGTGACAAGTGGGGCGAGTGACCAGTGGGGTCAGTGACCAGTGGGGTCAGTGACCAGTTTGGTCAGTGAACAGAGGGGACCAGTGACCAATGGGGGGCCAGTGACCAGTAAGGCCAGTGACCAGTTGGGGCCAGTGAACAGTTTGGTCAGTGACCATTGGGGGGACCAGTGACCAGAGGGGGCCAGTAACCAGTGAGGCCAGTAACTATTTGGGGCCAGCGACCAGCGGGGCCAGTGACCAGAGGAGCCAGTGACCAGTGGTGGCCATTGACCTGTGGGGGCCAGTGACCTGTGGGGGCCAGTGACCAGTGAGGCCAGTGACCAGTGAGGCCAGTGACCAGTGAGGCCAGTAACCAGTGAGGCCAGTGACCAGAGGAGCCAGTGACCAGTGGTGGCCATTGACCTGTGGGGACCAGTGACAAGTGGGGGCCAGTGACCATTTGGTGCCTGTGACGATTAGGGCCAGTGACCAGTGGGGCCAGTGACCAGTGGGGCCAGTGACCAGTGACCAGTGTGGCCCAGTGACCAGAGGGGGCCAGTGACCAGTGGGGCCAGCGATCAGTGGGGCCCAGTGACCAGTGGTGCCAGTGACCAGTGGGCCCCAGTGACCAGAGGGGGCCAGTGATCAGTGGGGCCCAGTGACCTAAGGGGGCCAGTGACCAGTGGGGCCCAGTGACCAGTGTGGGCCAGTGACCAGTGGGGCCAGTGACCAGTGGGGCCCAGCGACCAGAGGGGGCCAGTGACCAGTGGGGCCAGTGACCAGTGGGGCCCAGTCACCAGTGGGGCCCGGTGACCAAAAGGGGCCAGTGACCAGAGGGGGCCAGTGACCAGTGGGGCCAGTGACCAGTGTGGTCAATGACCAGTAGGGGCAGTGAACAGTGCGGCCAGTGTCCAGAGGGGCCAGTTACCAGTGGGAGGCTATTGACCAGTGGGGCCAGTAACTAATGAGGGCCAGTTACCAGTGGGGTCAGTGAGCATTTGGTGCCTGTGACCAGTGGGGCCAGTGACCAGTGGTGCCAGTGACCAGTGGGGTCCAGTGACCAGTGGTACCAGTGACCAGTGGGGTCCAGTGACCAGAGGGGGCCAGTGACAAGTGGGGGCCAGTGACCAGTGGGGGCCAGTGATCAGAGGGGGCCAGTGACAAGTGGGGGCCAGTGACCAGTGGGGGCCAGTGACTAGGGGAGGCCAGTGACCAGTGGGGTCCAGTGACCAGAGGGGAGCAGTGATCAGTGGGGGCCAGTGACCATTGGGGGCCAGTGACCAGTTTGGTCCAGTTACCAGTGGGGCCAGTGACCAGTGGGGCTAGTGACCAGTGGGGGCCAGTGACCAGTGGGGCCAGTGACCAGTGGGGGCCAGTGATCAGTGGGGCCAGTGACCAGTGGGGCTAGTGACCAGTGGGGGCCAGTGACCAGTGGGGCAAGTGACCAGTGGAATCAGTGACCAGGGGGGCCAGTGACCAGTGGGGGCCAGTGACCAGTGGAGGCCAGTGACCAGTGCGGCCAGTAACCAGTAGGGCCAGTGACCAGTGGGGCCAGTGAACAGAGGGGACCAGTGACCAGTGGGGACAGTGATCAGTGAGGGGCAAGTGACCAGTGGTCCAGTAAGCAGTGGGGCCACTGACCTAGTGTGGGGCCAGTGACCAGTGGAGCCCAGTGACCAATGGGGCCAGTGATCAGTGGGGCCAGTGACCAGTGGGGGCCAATGACCATTGGGGACCAGTGACCAATGGGGGCCAGTGACCAGTGTAGGCCATTGACCAGTGGGGCTAGCGTCCAGTGGGGGCCAGTGACAAGTGGAGCGAGTGACCAGTGGGGTCAGCGACCACCGGGGCCAGTGTCCAGTGTGGGGCCGGTGACCAGTGGGGATAGTGACCAATGGGGCCCAGTGACCAGTGGGGGGCCAGTGACCTGTTGGGCCAGTGACCAGAGGGGGGCCAGAAACTATTTGGGGCCAGTGATCAGCGGGGCCAGTGACCAGAGGAGCCAGAGACCAGTGGTGGCCATTGACCTGTGGGGGCCAGTGACGTGTGGGGGCAAGTGACCAGTGAGGCCAGTGACCAGTGAGGCCAGTGACCAGAAGAGCCAGTGAGAAGTGGTGGCCATTGACCCGTGGGGGCAGTGACAAGTCGGGGCCAGTGACCATTTGGTGCCTGTGACGATTAGGGCCAGTGATCAGTGGGGCCAGTGACCAGTGCGGCCAGTGACCAGTGTCCAGTGTGGCCCATTGACCAGAGGGGGCCAGTGACCAGTGGGGCCCAGTGACCAATGGGGCCAGTGATCAGTGGGGCCAGTGACTAGTGGGGGCCAGTGATCAGTGGGGCCCAGTGACCAGTGGTGCCAGTGACCAGTGGGCCCCAGTGACCAGAGGGGGCCAGTGACCAGTGGGGCCCAGTGACCAGTGGGGGTCAGTAACCAGAGGGGGCCAGTGACCAGTGGGGCCAGTGACCAGTGGAGCCCAGTGACCAGAGGGGGCCAGTGACCAGTGGGGCCAGTGACCAGTGGGGCCCAGTGACATGTGGGGCCCAGTGACCAGAGGGGGCCAGTGACCAGTGGGGCAAGTGACCAGTGGGGACCAGTGACCATTAGGGGCCAGTGACCAGTGGGGGCCAGTGACCAGTGGTGCCAGTTACCAGTGGGGCTTGTGACCAGAGAGGGCCAGTGACCAGTGGGGCCAGTGACCAGTGGGGACCTGTGACCAGTGGGGGCCAGTGACCAGTGGGGCCAGTGACCAGTGGGGACCAGTGACCAGTGGGGGCCAGTGACCATTGGGGGCCAGTGACCAGTGGGGCCAGTGAAAAGAGGGGCTTGTGACCAGTGGGGGCCAGTGACCAGTGGGGCTAGTGACCAATGGGGTCAGTGACCAATGGGATCAGTTACCAGTTTGGTCAGTTAACAGTGGGGACCAGTGACCAGTGGGGGGCCAGTGACCAGTGGGGCCAGTGACCAGTGGGGCCAATAACCAGTGGGGGCCAGTGACAAACGGGGCCAGTGACCAGTGGGGACATTGACCAGTGGGGGCCAGTGACCATTGGGGCCAGTGACCATTGGGGCCAGTGACCAGTTGGGGCCAGTGACCAGTAGGACCAGTCACCAGTTGGGGCCAGTGACCAGTTGGGTCAGTGATCATTGAGGGGCCAGTAACCAGTGAGGCCAGTGACAAGAGGGGGCCAGTAACTAATTGGGGCCAGTGACCAGCGGGGCCAATGACCAGTGGGGTGCCAGTGATCAGTGTGGCTAGTGACCAGAGGTGGCCCAGTGACCAGTGGTGGCCATTGACGTGTGGAGACATTGACATGTGGGGGCCAATGACCATTTGGTGCCTGTGACCGGACGGGCCAGTGACCAGCGGAGCCAGTGACCAGTGGGGTCCATGCAGTGACCAGAGGGGGCCAGTGATAAGTGGGGGCCAGTGACCAGTGGGTGCCAGTGACAAGTAGGGGCCAGTGACCAGTGGGGTCCAATGACCAGAGGGGAGCAGTGATCAGTGGGGGCCAGTGACCATTGGGGGCCAGTGACCAGTGGGGTCCAGTGACCAGTGAGGCCAGTGACCAGTGGGGCTAGTGACCAGTGGGGGCCAGTGACCAGTGGGGCTGGTGACCAGTGGGGGCCAGTGACCAGTGGGGCGAGTGACCAGTAGGGTCAGTGACCAGGGGGGCCAGTCACCAGTGGGGGCCTGTGACCAGTGGGGCCAGTGACCAGTGAGGGGCAGGTGACCAGTGGTCCAGTAAGCAGTGGGGCCAGTGACCTAGTGTGGGGCCAGTGACCAGTGGGGCCCAGTGACCAATGGGGCCAGTGATCAGAGGGGCCAGTGACCAGTAGGGGGCCAATGACCATTGGGGACCAGTGACCAATGGGGGACAGTGACCAGTGGAGGCCAGTGACCAGTTGGGGTAGTGTCCAGTGGGGGCCAGTGACAAGTGGGGCGAGTGACCAGTGGGGTCAGTGACCAGTGGGGTCAGTGACCAGTTTGGTCAGTGAACAGAGGGGACCAGTGACCAATGGGGTGCCAGTGACCAGTAAGGCCAGTGACCAGTTGGGGCCAGTGAACAGTTTGGTCAGTGACCATTGGGGGGACCAGTGACCAGAGGGGGCCAGTAACCAGTGAGGCCAGTAACTATTTGGGGCCAGCGACCAGCGGGGCCAGTGACCAGAGGAGCCAGTGACCAGTGGTGGCCATTGACCTGTGGGGGCCAGTGACCTGTGGGGGCCAGTGACCAGTGAGGCCAGTGACCAGTGAGGCCAGTGACCAGTGAGGCCAGTAACCAGTGAGGCCAGTGACCAGAGGAGCCAGTGACCAGTGGTGGCCATTGACCTGTGGGGACCAGTGACAAGTGGGGGCCAGTGACCATTTGGTGCCTGTGACGATTAGGGCCAGTGACCAGTGGGGCCAGTGACCAGTGGGGCCAGTGACCAGTGACCAGTGTGGCCCAGTGACCAGAGGGGGCCAGTGACCAGTGGGGCCAGCGATCAGTGGGGCCCAGTGACCAGTGGTGCCAGTGACCAGTGGGCCCCAGTGACCAGAGGGGGCCAGTGATCAGTGGGGCCCAGTGACCTAAGGGGGCCAGTGACCAGTGGGGCCCAGTGACCAGTGTGGGCCAGTGACCAGTGGGGCCAGTGACCAGTGGGGCCCAGCGACCAGAGGGGGCCAGTGACCAGTGGGGCCAGTGACCAGTGGGGCCCAGTCACCAGTGGGGCCCGGTGACCAAAAGGGGCCAGTGACCAGAGGGGGCCAGTGACCAGTGGGGCCAGTGACCAGTGTGGTCAATGACCAGTAGGGGCAGTGAACAGTGCGGCCAGTGTCCAGAGGGGCCAGTTACCAGTGGGAGGCTATTGACCAGTGGGGCCAGTAACTAATGAGGGCCAGTTACCAGTGGGGTCAGTGAGCATTTGGTGCCTGTGACCAGTGGGGCCAGTGACCAGTGGTGCCAGTGACCAGTGGGGTCCAGTGACCAGTGGTACCAGTGACCAGTGGTACCAGTGACCAGTGGGGTCCAGTGACCAGAGGGGGCCAGTGACAAGTGGGGGCCAGTGACCAGTGGGGGCCAGTGACCAGAGGGGGCCAGTGACAAGTGGGGGCCAGTGACCAGTGGGGGCCAGTGACTAGGGGAGGCCAGTGACCAGTGGGGTCCAGTGACCAGAGGGGAGCAGTGATCAGTGGGGGCCAGTGACCATTGGGGGCCAGTGACCAGTTTGGTCCAGTTACCAGTGGGGCCAGTGACCAGTGGGGCTAGTGACCAGTGGGGGCCAGTGACCAGTGGGGCCAGTGACCAGTGGGGGCCAGTGATCAGTGGGGCCAGTGACCAGTGGGGCTAGTGACCAGTGGGGGCCAGTGACCAGTGGGGCAAGTGACCAGTGGAATCAGTGACCAGGGGGGCCAGTGACCAGTGGGGGCCAGTGACCAGTGGAGGCCAGTGACCAGTGCGGCCAGTAACCAGTAGGGCCAGTGACCAGTGGGGCCAGTGAACAGAGGGGACCAGTGACCAGTGGGGACAGTGATCAGTGAGGGGCAAGTGACCAGTGGTCCAGTAAGCAGTGGGGCCACTGACCTAGTGTGGGGCCAGTGACCAGTGGAGCCCAGTGACCAATGGGGCCAGTGATCAGTGGGGCCAGTGACCAGTGGGGGGCCAATGACCATTGGGGACCAGTGACCAATGGGGGCCAGTGACCAGTGTAGGCCATTGACCAGTGGGGCTAGCGTCCAGTGGGGGCCAGTGACAAGTGGAGCGAGTGACCAGTGGGGTCAGCGACCACCGGGGCCAGTGTCCAGTGGGGGGCCGGAGACCAGTGGGGATAGTGACCAATGGGGCCCAGTGACCAGTGGGGGGCCAGTGACCTGTTGGGCCAGTGACCAGAGGGGGGCCAGAAACTATTTGGGGCCAGTGATCAGCGGGGCCAGTGACCAGAGGAGCCAGAGACCAGTGGTGGCCATTGACCTGTGGGGGCCAGTGACGTGTGGGGGCAAGTGACCAGTGAGGCCAGTGACCAGTGAGGCCAGTGACCAGAAGAGCCAGTGAGAAGTGGTGGCCATTGACCCGTGGGGGCAGTGACAAGTCGGGGCCAGTGACCATTTGGTGCCTGTGACGATTAGGGCCAGTGATCAGTGGGGCCAGTGACCAGTGGGGCCAGTGACCAGTGTCCAGTGTGGCCCATTGACCAGAGGGGGCCAGTGACCAGTGGGGCCCAGTGACCAATGGGGCCAGTGATCAGTGGGGCCAGTGACTAGTGGGGGCCAGTGATCAGTGGGGCCCAGTGACCAGTGGTGCCAGTGACCAGTGGGCCCCAGTGACCAGAGGGGGCCAGTGACCAGTGGGGCCCAGTGACCAGTGGGGGTCAGTAACCAGAGGGGGCCAGTGACCAGTGGGGCCAGTGACCAGTGGAGCCCAGTGACCAGAGGGGGCCAGTGACCAGTGGGGCCAGTGACCAGTGGGGCCCAGTGACATGTGGGGCCCAGTGACCAGAGGGGGCCAGTGACCAGTGGGGCAAGTGACCAGTGGGGACCAGTGACCATTAGGGGCCAGTGACCAGTGGGGGCCAGTGACCAGTGGTGCCAGTTACCAGTGGGGCTTGTGACCAGAGAGGGCCAGTGACCAGTGGGGCCAGTGACCAGTGGGGACCAGTGACCAGTGGGGGCCAGTGACCAGAGGGAGCCAGTGACCAGTGGGGCCAGTGACCAGTGGGGCCCAGTGACCAGAGGGGGCCAGTGACCAGTGGGGCCAGTGACCAGTGGGGACCAGTGACCAGTGGGGGCCAGTGACCATTGGGGGCCAGTGACCAGTGGGGCCAGTGAAAAGAGGGGCTTGTGACCAGTGGGGGCCAGTGACCAGTGGGGCTAGTGACCAATGGGGTCAGTGACCAATGGGATCAGTTACCAGTTTGGTCAGTTAACAGTGGGGACCAGTGACCAGTGGGGGGCCAGTGACCAGTGGGGCCAGTGACCAGTGGGGCCAATAACCAGTGGGGGCCAGTGACAAACGGGGCCAGTGACCAGTGGGGACATTGACCAGTGGGGGCCAGTGACCATTGGGGCCAGTGACCATTGGGGCCAGTGACCAGTTGGGGGCAGTGACCAGTAGGACCAGTCACCAGTTGGGGCCAGTGACCAGTTGGGTCAGTGATCATTGAGGGGCCAGTAACCAGTGAGGCCAGTGACAAGAGGGGGCCAGTAACTAATTGGGGCCAGTGACCAGCGGGGCCAATGACCAGTGGGGTGCCAGTGATCAGTGTGGCTAGTGACCAGAGGTGGCCCAGTGACCAGTGGTGGCCATTGACCTGTGGAGCCATTGACATGTGGGGGCCAATGACCATTTGGTGCCTGTGACCGGACGGGCCAGTGACCAGCGGAGCCAGTGACCAGTGGGGTCCATGCAGTGACCAGAGGGGGCCAGTGATAAGTGGGGGCCAGTGACCAGTGGGTGCCAGTGACAAGTAGGGGCCAGTGACCAGTGGGGTCCAATGACCAGAGGGGAGCAGTGATCAGTGGGGGCCAGTGACCATTGGGGGCCAGTGACCAGTGGGGTCCAGTGACCAGTGAGGCCAGTGACCAGTGGGGCTAGTGACCAGTGGGGGCCAGTGACCAGTGGGGCTGGTGACCAGTGGGGGCCAGTGACCAGTGGGGCGAGTGACCAGTAGGGTCAGTGACCAGGGGGGCCAGTCACCAGTGGGGGCCTGTGACCAGTGGGGCCAGTGACCAGTGAGGGGCAGGTGACCAGTGGTCCAGTAAGCAGTGGGGCCAGTGACCTAGTGTGGGGCCAGTGACCAGTGGGGCCCAGTGACCAATGGGGCCAGTGATCAGAGGGGCCAGTGACCAGTAGGGGGCCAATGACCATTGGGGACCAGTGACCAATGGGGGACAGTGACCAGTGGAGGCCAGTGACCAGTTGGGGTAGTGTCCAGTAGGGGCCAGTGACAAGTGGGGCGAGTGACCAGTGGGGTCAGTGACCAGTGGGGTCAGTGACCAGTTTGGTCAGTGAACAGAGGGGACCAGTGACCAATGGGGTGCCAGTGACCAGTAAGGCCAGTGACCAGTTGGGGCCAGTGAACAGTTTGGTCAGTGACCATTGGGGGGACCAATGACCAGAGGGGGCCAGTAACCAGTGAGGCCAGTAACTATTTGGGGCCAGCGACCAGCGGGGCCAGTGACCAGAGGAGCCAGTGACCAGTGGTGGCCATTGACCTGTGGGGGCCAGTGACCTGTGGGGGCCAGTGACCAGTGAGGCCAGTGACCAGTGAGGCCAGTGACCAGTGAGGCCAGTAACCAGTGAGGCCAGTGACCAGAGGAGCCAGTGACCAGTGGTGGCCATTGACCTGTGGGGACCAGTGACAAGTGGGGGCCAGTGACCATTTGGTGCCTGTGACGATTAGGGCCAGTGACCAGTGGGGCCAGTGACCAGTGGGGGCCAGTGACCAGTGACCAGTGTGGCCCAGTGACCAGAGGGGGCCAGTGACCAGTGGGGCCAGCGATCAGTGGGGCCCAGTGACCAGTGGTGCCAGTGACCAGTGGGCCCCAGTGACCAGAGGGGGCCAGTGATCAGTGGGGCCCAGTGACCTAAGGGGGCCAGTGACCAGTGGGGCCCAGTGACCAGTGTGGGCCAGTGACCAGTGGGGCCAGTGACCAGTGGGGCCCAGCGACCAGAGGGGGCCAGTGACCAGTGGGGCCAGTGACCAGTGGGGCCCAGTCACCAGTGGGGCCCGGTGACCAAAAGGGGCCAGTGACCAGAGGGGGCCAGTGACCAGTGGGGCCAGTGACCAGTGTGGTCAATGACCAGTAGGGGCAGTGAACAGTGCGGCCAGTGTCCAGAGGGGCCAGTTACCAGTGGGAGGCTATTGACCAGTGGGGCCAGTAACTAATGAGGGCCAGTTACCAGTGGGGTCAGTGAGCATTTGGTGCCTGTGACCAGTGGGGCCAGTGACCAGTGGTGCCAGTGACCAGTGGGGTCCAGTGACCAGTGGTACCAGTGACCAGTGGGGTCCAGTGACCAGAGGGGGCCAGTGACAAGTGGGGGCCAGTGACCAGTGGGGGCCAGTGACCAGAGGGGGCCAGTGACAAGTGGGGGCCAGTGACCAGTGGGGGCCAGTGACTAGGGGAGGCCAGTGACCAGTGGGGTCCAGTGACCAGAGGGGAGCAGTGATCAGTGGGGGCCAGTGACCATTGGGGGCCAGTGACCAGTTTGGTCCAGTTACCAGTGGGGCCAGTGACCAGTGGGGCTAGTGACCAGTGGGGGCCAGTGACCAGTGGGGCCAGTGACCAGTGGGGGCCAGTGATCAGTGGGGCCAGTGACCAGTGGGGCTAGTGACCAGTGGGGGCCAGTGACCAGTGGGGCAAGTGACCAGTGGAATCAGTGACCAGGGGGGCCAGTGACCAGTGGGGGCCAGTGACCAGTGGAGGCCAGTGACCAGTGCGGCCAGTAACCAGTAGGGCCAGTGACCAGTGGGGCCAGTGAACAGAGGGGACCAGTGACCAGTGGGGACAGTGATCAGTGAGGGGCAAGTGACCAGTGGTCCAGTAAGCAGTGGGGCCACTGACCAAGTGTGGGGCCAGTGACCAGTGGAGCCCAGTGACCAATGGGGCCAGTGATCAGTGGGGCCAGTGACCAGTGGGGGGCCAATGACCATTGGGGACCAGTGACCAATGGGGGCCAGTGACCAGTGTAGGCCATTGACCAGTGGGGCTAGCGTCCAGTGGGGGCCAGTGACAAGTGGAGCGAGTGACCAGTGGGGTCAGCGACCACCGGGGCCAGTGTCCAGTGGGGGGCCGGTGACCAGTGGGGATAGTGACCAATGGGGCCCAGTGACCAGTGGGGGGCCAGTGACCTGTTGGGCCAGTGACCAGAGGGGGGCCAGAAACTATTTGGGGCCAGTGATCAGCGGGGCCAGTGACCAGAGGAGCCAGAGACCAGTGGTGGCCATTGACCTGTGGGGGCCAGTGACGTGTGGGGGCAAGTGACCAGTGAGGCCAGTGACCAGTGAGGCCAGTGACCAGAAGAGCCAGTGAGAAGTGGTGGCCATTGACCCGTGGGGGCAGTGACAAGTCGGGGCCAGTGACCATTTGGTGCCTGTGACGATTAGGGCCAGTGACCAGTGGGGCCAGTGACCAGTGGGGCCAGTGACCAGTGTCCAGTGTGGCCCATTGACCAGAGGGGGCCAGTGACCAGTGGGGCCCAGTGACCAATGGGGCCAGTGATCAGTGGGGCCAGTGACTAGTGGGGGCCAGTGATCAGTGGGGCCCAGTGACCAGTGGTGCCAGTGACCAGTGGGCCCCAGTGACCAGAGGGGGCCAGTGACCAGTGGGGCCCAGTGACCAGTGGGGGTCAGTAACCAGAGGGGGCCAGTGACCAGTGGGGCCAGTGACCAGTGGAGCCCAGTGACCAGAGGGGGCCAGTGACCAGTGGGGCCAGTGACCAGTGGGGCCCAGTGACATGTGGGGCCCAGTGACCAGAGGGGGCCAGTGACCAGTGGGGCCAGTGACCAGTGGGGACCAGTGACCATTAGGGGCCAGTGACCAGTGGGGGCCAGTGACCAGTGGTGCCAGTTACCAGTGGGGCTTGTGACCAGAGAGGGCCAGTGACCAGTGGGGCCAGTGACCAGTGGGGACCAGTGACCAGTGGGGGCCAGTGACCAGAGGGAGCCAGTGACCAGTGGGGCCAGTGACCAGTGGGGCCCAGTGACCAGAGGGGGCCAGTGACCAGTGGGGCCAGTGACCAGTGGGGACCAGTGACCAGTGGGGGCCAGTGACCATTGGGGGCCAGTGACCAGTGGGGCCAGTGAAAAGAGGGGCTTGTGACCAGTGGGGGCCAGTGACCAGTGGGGCTAGTGACCAATGGGGTCAGTGACCAATGGGATCAGTTACCAGTTTGGTCAGTTAACAGTGGGGACCAGTGACCAGTGGGGGGCCAGTGACCAGTGGGGCCAGTGACCAGTGGGGCCAATAACCAGTGGGGGCCAGTGACAAACGGGGCCAGTGACCAGTGGGGACATTGACCAGTGGGGGCCAGTGACCATTGGGGCCAGTGACCATTGGGGCCAGTGACCAGTTGGGGCCAGTGACCAGTAGGACCAGTCACCAGTTGGGGCCAGTGACCAGTTGGGTCAGTGATCATTGAGGGGCCAGTAACCAGTGAGGCCAGTGACAAGAGGGGGCCAGTAACTAATTGGGGCCAGTGACCAGCGGGGCCAATGACCAGTGGGGTGCCAGTGATCAGTGTGGCTAGTGACCAGAGGTGGCCCAGTGACCAGTGGTGGCCATTGACCTGTGGAGCCATTGACATGTGGGGGCCAATGACCATTTGGTGCCTGTGACCGGACGGGCCAGTGACCAGCGGAGCCAGTGACCAGTGGGGTCCATGCAGTGACCAGAGGGGGCCAGTGATAAGTGGGGGCCAGTGACCAGTGGGTGCCAGTGACAAGTAGGGGCCAGTGACCAGTGGGGTCCAATGACCAGAGGGGAGCAGTGATCAGTGGGGGCCAGTGACCATTGGGGGCCAGTGACCAGTGGGGTCCAGTGACCAGTGAGGCCAGTGACCAGTGGGGCTAGTGACCAGTGGGGGCCAGTGACCAGTGGGGCCAGTGACCAGTGGGGGCCAGTGATCAGTGGGGTCAGTGACCAATGGGGCTGGTGACCAGTGGGGGCCAGTGACCAGTGGGGCGAGTGACCAGTAGGGTCAGTGACCAGGGGGGCCAGTCACCAGTGGGGGCCTGTGACCAGTGGGGCCAGTGACCAGTGAGGGGCAGGTGACCAGTGGTCCAGTAAGCAGTGGGGCCAGTGACCTAGTGTGGGGCCAGTGACCAGTGGGGCCCAGTGACCAATGGGGCCAGTGATCAGAGGGGCCAGTGACCAGTAGGGGGCCAATGACCATTGGGGACCAGTGACCAATGGGGGACAGTGACCAGTGGAGGCCAGTGACCAGTTGGGGTAGTGTCCAGTGGGGGCCAGTGACAAGTGGGGCGAGTGACCAGTGGGGTCAGTGACCAGTGGGGTCAGTGACCAGTTTGGTCAGTGAACAGAGGGGACCAGTGACCAATGGGGGGCCAGTGACCAGTAAGGCCAATGGTGGCCAGTGACCAGTTGGGGCCAGTGACCAGTTTGGTCAGTAACCATTGGGGGGACCAGTGACCAGAGGGGGCCAGTAACTATTTGGGGCCAGCGACCAGAGGAGCCAGTGTCCAGTGGGCGGCCGGTGACCAGTGGGGCTAGTGACCAGTGGGGCCCAGTGACCAGTGGCGGGCCAGTGACCAGTTGGGCCAGTGACAAGAGGGGGCCAGTAACTATTTGGGGCCAGTGATCAGCGGGGCATCTGACCAGAGGAGCCAGTGACCAGTGGTGGCCATTGACCTGTGGGGGCCAGTGACCTGTGGAGGCCAGTGACCAGTGAGGCCAGTGACCAGTGAGGCCAGTGACCAGTGAGGCCAGTGACCTGTGGGGGCCAGTGACCAGTGAGGTCAGTGACAAGTGAGGCCAGTGACCAGTGAGGCCAGTGACCAGTGAGGCCAGTGACCAGTGAGGCCAGTGACCAGAGGAGCCAGTGACCAGTGGTGGCCATTGACCTGTGGGGACCAGTGACAAGTGGGGGCCAGTGCCCATTTGGTACCTGTGACGATTAGGGCCAGTGACCAGTGGGGCCAGTGACCAGTGGGGCCCAGTGACCAGTGACCAGTGTGGCCCAGTGACCAGAGGGAGCCGGTGACCAGTGGGGTCCAGTGACCAGTGGGGCCAGTGATCAGTGAGGCCAGTGACCAGTGGGGGCCAGTGATCAGTGGGGCCCTGTGACCAGTGGTGCCAGTGACCAGTGGGCCCCAGTGACCAGAGGGGGGCCAGTGATCAGTGGGACCCAGTGACCAGAGGGGGCCAGTAACCAGTGGGGCCCAGTGACCAGTGGGGGCCAGTGACCATAGGGGGCCAGTGACCAGTGGGGCCAGTGACCAGTGGGGCCCAGTGACCTGAGGGGGCCAGTGACCAGTGGGGCCAGTGACCAGTGGAGCCCAGTGACCAGTGGGGCCCAGTGACCAGAGGGGGCCTGTGACCAGAGGGGGCCAGTGATAGTGGGGCCAGTGACCAGTGGGGGTCAGTGACCAGGTGAGGCCAGTGACCAGTGGGGTCAATGACCAGTAGGGCCAGTGACCAGTGCGGCCAGTATCCAGAGGGGCCAGTGACCAGAGGGAGGCCATTGACCAGTGGGACCAGTAACTAGTGGGGGCCAGTTACCAGTGGGGCCAGTTACCAGTGGGGCCTATGACCAGTGGGGGCCAGTGACCAGTGGGGGCCAGTGACCAGTGGGGCCAATGACCAGTGGGGGCCAGTGACAAACGTGGCCAGTGACCATTGGGGCCAGTGACATGTGGGGGGAAGTTAGCAGTGGGGCCAGTGACCACTGGGGACCAGTGACCAGTGGGGGCCAGTGACCAGTGGGGGCCAGTGACCAGTGGGGCCAGTGACCAGTGGAGTCAGTGACCAGTGGGGTCAGTGACCAGTGGGGTCAGTGACCAGTTTGGTCAGTGAACAGAGGGGACCAGTGACCAGTGGGGGGCCAGTGACCAGTAGGACCAGTCACCAGTTGGGGCCAGAGACCAGTTGGGTCAGTGATCATTGAGGAGTCTGTAACCAGTGAGGCCAGTGACCAGAGGGGGCCAGTAACTATTTGGGGCCACTGACCAGCTGGGCCAATGACCAGTGGGGCGCCAGTGATCAGTGGGGCTAGTGACCAGAGGTGGCCCAGTGACCAGTGGTGGCCATTGACCTGTGGGGGCCATTGACATGTCGGGGCCAGTGACCAGTGGAGCCAGTGACCAGTGGGGTCCAGTGACCACAGGGGGCCAGTGACCAGTGGTGGCCAGTGACAAGTGGGGGGGGGCCAGTGACCAGTGGGGGCCAGTGACCAGTGGGGTCAAGTGACCAGTGGGGCCAGTGACCAGTGGGGTTAGTGACCACTGGGGCCCAGTGACCATTGGGGGGCCAGTGTCCAGTTGGGCCAGTGACCAGAGGGAGGCCAGTAACTATTTGGGGCCAGTGATCAGCGGGGCCAGTGACCAGAGGAGCCAGTGACCAGTGGTGGCCATTGGCCTGTGGGGGCCAGTGACCTGTTGGGCCAGTGACCAGTGAGGCCAGTGACCAGTGAGGCCAGTGACCAGTGAGGCCAGTGACCAGTGAGGCCAGTGACCAGTGAGGCCAGTTACCAGAGGAGCCAGTGACCAGTGGTGGCCAATGACCTGTGGGGGCAGTGAAAAGTAGGGGCCAGTGATTATTTGGTGCCTGTGACGATTAGGGCCAGTGACCAGTGGGGCCAGTGACCAGTCACCAGTGTGGCCCAGTGACCAGAGGGGGCCAGTGACCAGTGGGGCCCAGTGACCAGTGGGGCCATTGATCAGTCGGGCCAGTGACCAGTAGGGGCCAGTGATCAGTGCGGCCCAGTGACCAGTGGTGCCAGTGACCAGTGGGCCCCAGTGACCAGAGGGGGCCAGTGATCAGTGGGGCCCATTGACCAGAGGGGGCCAGTGACCAGTGGGGCCCAGTAACCAGTGGGGGCCACTGACCAGAGGGGGCCAGTGACTAGTGGGGCCAGTGACCAGTGGGGCCCAGTGACCAGTGGGGCCCAGTGACCAGAGGGGGCCAGTGACCAGAGGGGGCCAGTGACCAGTAGGGCCAGTGACCAGTGGGGACCAGTGACCATTGGGGGCCAGTGACCATTGGGGGCCAGTGACCAGTGGGGGCCAGTGACCAGTGCGGCCAGTGACCAGTGGGGACCAGTGACCAGTGGGGGCCAGTGACCAGTGGGGCCAGTGACCAGTGGGGCCCAGTGACCAGAGGGGGCCAGTGACCAGTGGGGCCAGTGACCAGTGGGGACCAGTGACCAGTGGGGGCCAGTGACCATTGGGGGCCAGTGGCCAGTGGGGCCAGTGACCAGTGGGGCTTATGACCAGTGGGGGCCAGTGACCAGTGAGGCGGGTGACCAGTGGGGTCAGTGACCAGTGGGATCAGTGACCAGTTTGGACAGTGAACAGTGGGGACCAGTGACTAGTGGGGGGCCAGTGACCAGTGGGGCCAGAGACCAGTGGGGCCAATGACCAGTGGGGGCCAGTGACAAACGGGACCAGTGACCAGTGGGGACATTGACCAGTGGGGGCCAGTGACCATTGGGGCCAGTGACCATTGAGGCCAGTGACCAGTAGGGCCAGTGACCAGTTGGGGCCAGTGACCAGTTTGGTCAGTGATCTTTGAGGGACCAGTAACCAGTGAGGGCAGTGACCAGAGGGGGCCAGTAACTATTTGGGGCCAGTGACCAGCGGGGCCAATGACCAGTGGGGTGCCAGTGATCAGTGGGGCTAGTGACCAGAGGTGGCCCAGTGACCAGTGGTAGCCATTGACCTGTGGGGGCCATTGACATGTGGGGGCCAGTGACCATTTGGTGCCTGTGACCAGTGGGGCCAGTGTCCAGTGGAGCCAGTTACCAGTGGGGTCCAGTGACCAAAGGGGGCCAGTGACAAGTGGTGGCCAGTGACCAGTGGGGCCCAGTGACAAGTGGGGGCCAGTGACCATTGGGGTCCAGTGACCAGAGGGGAGCAGTGATCAGTGGGGGCCAGTGACCATTGGGGGCCAGTGACCAGTGGGGTCCAGTGAGCAGTAGGGCCAGTGACAAGTGGGGCTAGTGACCAGTGGGGGCCAGTGACCAGTGGGGCCAGTGACCAGTGGGGGCCAGTGACCAATGGGGCCAGTGACCAGTGGGGCTAGTGACCAGTGGGGGCCAGTGACCAGTGGGGCCAGTGACCAGTGGGGGCCAGTGACCAGTGGGGCGAGTGACCAGTGGGGTCAGTGACCAGGGGGCCAGTGGCCTGTGGGGGCCAGTGACCAGTGGGGCGAGTGACCAGTGGGGTCAGTGACCAGGGGGCCAGTGACCAGTGGGGGCCAGTGACCAGTGACCAGTGGGGCCAGTAACCAGTAGGGCCAGTGACCAGTGGTGCCAGTGAACAGAGGGGACCAGTGACCAGTGGTCCAGTAAGCAGTGGGGCCAGTGACCTAGTGTGGGGCCAGTGACCAGTGGGGCCCAGTGACCAATGGGGCCAGTGATCAGTGGGGCCAGTGACCAGTGGGGGGCCAATGACCATTGGGGACCAGTGACTAATGGGGGCCAGTGACCAGTGGAGGCCAGTGACCAGTGAGACCTGTGACCAGTGGGGCTAGTGTCCAGTGGGGGCCAGTGACAAGTGGGGTGAGTGACCAGTGGGGTCAGTGACCAGTGGGGTCAGTGACCAGTTTGGTCAGTGAACAGAGGGGACCAGTGACCGATGGGGGGCCAGTGACCAGTAAGGCCAGTGACCAGTTGGGGCCAGTGACCAGTTTGGTCAGTGACCATTGGAAGGACCAGTGACCAGAGGGGGCCAGTAACTATTTGGGGCCAGCGACCAGCGGGGCCAGTGTCCAGTGGGGGGCCGGTGACCAGCGGGGCTAGTGACCAGTGGGGCCCAGTGACCAGTGGGGGGCCAGTGACCAGTTGGGCCAGTGACGAGAGGGGGCCAGTAACTATTTGGGGCCAGTGATCAGCGGGGCCAGTGACCAGAGCAGCCAGTGACCAGTGGTGGCCATTGACCTGTGGGGGCCAGTGACCTGTGGGGGCCAGTGACCAGTGAGGCCAGTGACCAGTGAGGTCAGTGACCAGTGAGGCCAGTGACCAGAGGAGCCAGTGACCAGTGGTGGCCATTGACCTGTGGGGGCAGTGACAAGTGGGGGCCAGTGACCATTTGGTGCCTGTGACAATTAGGGCCAGTGACCAGTAGGGCCAGTGACCAGTGGGGCCAGTGACCAGTGACCAGTGTGGCCAAGTGACCAGAGAGGGCCAGTGACCAGTGGGGCCCAGTGACCAGTGGGGCCAGTGATCAGTGGGGCCAGTGACCAGTGGGGGCCAGTGATCAGTGGGGCCCAGTGACCAGTGGTGTTAGTGACCAGTGGGCCCCAGTGACCAGAGGAGGCCAGTGATCAGTGCGGCCCAGTGGCCAGAGGGAGCCAATGACCAGTGGGGCCCAGTGACCAGTGGGGGCCGGTGACCAGAGGGGGGCAGTGACCAGTGGGGCCAGTGACCAGTGGGGCCCAGTGAACAGAGGGGGCCAGTGACCAGTGGGGCCCAGTGACCAGAGGGGGCCAGTGACCAGAGGGGGCCAGTGACCAGTAAGGCCAGTGACCAGTGGGGACCAGTGACCATTGGGGGCCAGTGACCAGTGGAGGCCAGTGACCAGTGGGGTCAGTGACCAGTGGTGCTTGTGACCAGAGGGGGCCAGTGACCAGTGGGGCCAGTGACCAGTAGGGACCAGTGACCAGTGGGGGCCAGTGGCCAGAGGGAGCCAGTGACCAGTGGGGCCAGTGACCAGTGGTGCCCAGTGCCCAGAAGGGGCCAGTGACCAGTGGGGCCAGTGACCAGTGGGGCCAGTGACCAGTGGGGACCAGTGACCAGTGGGGGCCAGTGACCATTGGGGGCCAGTGACCATTGGGGGCCAGTGATTAGTGCGGCTTGTGACCAGTGGGGTCAGTGACCAGTGGGGTCAGTGACCACTGGGATCAGTGACCAGTTTGGTCAGTGAACAGTGTGGCCCAGTGACCAGTGGGGGCCAGTGACCAGTTGGGCCAGTGACCAGTTGGGCCAGTGACCAGAGGGGGGCCAGTAACTATTTGGGGCCAGTGATCAGCGGGGCCAGTGACCAGAGGAGCCAGTGACCAGTGGTGGCCATTGACCTGTGGGGGCCAGTGACCTGTGGGGGCCAGTGACCAGTGAGGCCATTGACCAGTGAGGCCAGTGACCAGTGAGGCCAGTGACCAGTGAGGACAGTGACAAGAGGAGCCAGTGACCAGTGGTGGCCATTGACCTGTGGGGGCAGTGACAAGTAGGGGCCAGTGACCATTTGGTGCCTGTGACGATTAGGGCCAGTGACCAGTGGGGCCATTGACCAGTGGGGCCAGTGACCAGTGACCAGTGTGGCCCAGTGACCAGAGGGGGCCAGTGACCAGCGGGGCCCAGTGAGCAGTGGGGCCAGTGACCAGTGGGGGCCAGTGATCAGTGGGGCCCAGTGACCAGTGGTGCCAGTGACCAGAGGGGGCCAGTGACCAGCGGGGCCCAGTGAGCAGTGGGGCCAGTGACCAGTGGGGGCCAGTGATCAGTGGGGCCCAGTGACCAGTGGTGCCAGTGACCAATGGGCTCCATTGACCAGAGGGGGCCAGTGATCATTGGGGCCCAGTGACCAGAGGGGGCCAGTGACCAGTGGGGCCCAGTGACCAGTGGGGGCCAGTGCCCAGAAGGGGCCAGTGACCAGTGGGGCCAGTGACCAGTGGGGCCCAGTGACCAGAGGGGGCCAGTGGCCAGTGGGACCAGTGACCAGTGGGGCCCAGTGACCAGTGGGGCCCAGTGACCTGAAGGGGCCAGTGACCAGAGGGGGACAGTGACCAGTAGGGCCAGTGACCAGTGTGGACCAGTGACCATTGGGGGCCAGTGACCAGTGGGGGCCAGTGACCAGTGGGGCCAGTGACCAGTGACCAGTGGGGGCCAGTGACCAGTGGGGCCAGTGACCAGTGGGGCCCAGTGACCAGAGGGGGCCAGTGACCAGAGGGGCCAGTGACCAGTGGGGACCAGTGACCAGTGGGGGCCAGTGACCATTGGAGGCCAGTGACCAGTGGGGCCAGTGACCAGTAGAGCTTGTGACCAGTGGGGGCTAGTGACCTGTGAGGCGGGTGACCAGTGGGGTCAGTGACCAGTGGGATCAGTGACCAGTAGGGCCAGTGACCAGTGGGGCCAGTGACCATTGGGGCCAGTGACCAGTGGGGGCCAGTGACAAACGGGACCAGTGACCAGTGGGGACATTGACCAGTGGGGGCCAGTGACCATTGGGGCTAGTGACCATTGGGGCCAGTGACCAGTGGGGCCAGTGACCAGTTGGGGCCAGTGACCAGTTGGGTCAGTAATCATTGAGGGACCAGTAACCAGTGACCAGAGGGGGCCAGTAACTATTTGGGGCCAGCTACCCGCGGGGCCAGTGACCAGTGGGGTGCCAGTGATCAGTGGGGCTAGTGACCAGAGGTGGCCCAGTGACCAGCGGGGCCAATGACCAGTGGGGTGCCAGTGATCAGTGGGGCTAGTGACCAGAGGTGGCCCAGTGACCAGTGGTGGCCATTGACCCGTGGGGGCCATTGACATGTGGGGGCCAGTGACCATTTGGTGCTTGTGGCTAGTGGGGCCAGTGACCAGTGGAGCCAGTGACCAGTTGGGTCCAGTGACCGGAGGGGGCCAGTGACAAGTGGTGGCCAGTAACCAGTGGGGCCCAGTGACAAGTGGGGGCCAGTGACCAGTGGGGTCCAGTGACCAGAGGGGAGCAGTGATCAGTGGGGGCCAGTGACCATTGGGGGCCAGTGACCAGTGGGATCCAGTGACCAGTGGGGCCAGTGACCAGTGGGGCTAGTGACCAGTGGGGGCCAATGACCAGTGGGGCCAGTGACCAGTGGGGGCCAGTGACCAGTGGGGCCAGTGACCAGTGGGGCTAGTGACCAGTGGGGCCAGTGACCAGTGGGGGCCAGTGACCAGTGGGGCGAGTGACCAGTGGGGTCAGTGACCAGGGGGGCCAGTGACCAGTGGGGACCAGTGACCAGTGAAGGCCAGTGACCAGTGGGGCCAGTAACCAGTAGGGCCAGTGACCAGTGGGGCCAGTGAACAGAGGGGACCAGTGACCAGTGGGGCCAGTGACTAGTGAGGGGCAAGTGACCAGTGGTAAGTAAGCAGTGGGGCCAGTGACCTAGTGTGGGGCCAGTGACCAGTGGGGCCCAGTGACCAATGGGGCCAGTGATCAGTGGGGCCAGTGACCAGTGGGGGGCCAATGACCATTGGGGACCAGTGACCAATGAGGCCTGTGACCAGTGGGGCTAGTGTCCAGTGGGGGCCAGTGACAAGTGGGGCGAGTGACCAGTGGGGTCAGTGACCAGTGGGGCCAGTGATCAGTGGGGCCAGTGACCAGTGGGGGCCAGTAATCAGTGAGGCCCAGTGACCAGTGGTGCCAGTGACCAGTGGGCCCCAGTGACCAGAGGGGGCCAGTGATCAGTGGATCCCAGTGACCAGAGGGGGCCAGTGACCAGTGGGGCCCAGTGACCAGTGGGGGCCAGTGACCAGAGGGGGCCAGTGACCAGTGGGGCCAGTGACCAGTGGGGCCCAGTGACCAGAGGGGGCCAGTGACCAGTGGGGCCAGTTACCAGTGGGGCCCAGTGACCAGTGGGGCCCAGTGACCAGAGGGGGCCAGTGACCAGAGGGGGACAGTGACCAGTAGGGCCAGTGACCAGTGGGGCCAGTGACCAGTGGGGACCAGTGACCAGTGGGGGCCAGTGACCAGTGGGGCCAGTGACCGGTGGGGCCCAGTGACCAGAGGGGGCCAGTGACCAGAGGGGCCAGTGACCAGTGGGGACCAGTGACCAGTGGGGGCCAGTGACCAGTGGGGCCAGTGACCAGTGGGGGCCAGTGACAAACGGGGCCAGTGACCAGTGGGGACATTGACCAGTGGGGACCAGTGACCATTGGGGCCAGTGACCATTGGGGCCAGTGACCAGTGAGGCCAGTGACCAGTTGGAGCCAGTGACCAGTTGAGTCAGTGATCATTGAGGGTCCAGTAACCAGTGAGGCCAGTGACCAGAGGGGGCCAGTAACTATTTGGGGCCAGTGACCAGCGGGGCCAATGACCAGTGGGGTGCCAGTGATCAGTGGGGGTAGTGACCAGAGGTGGCCCAGTGACCAGTGGTGGCCATTGACCTGTGGGGCCCATTGACATGTGGGGGCCAGTGACCATTTGGTGCTTGTGACTAGTGGGGCCAGTGACCAGTGGAGCCAGTGACCAGTGGGGTCCAGTGACCGGAGGGGGCCAGTGACAAGTGGGGGCCAGTGACCAGTGAGGCCCAGTGACAAGTGGGGGCCAGTGACCAGTGGGGTCCAGTGACCAGAGGGGAGCAGTGATCAGTGGGGGCCAGTGACCATTGGGGGCCAGTGACCAGTGGGGCCAAGTGACCAGTGGAGCCAGTGACCAGTGGGGCTAGTGACCAGTGGGGGCCAGTAACCAGTGAGGCCATGACTAGTGGGACCAGTGACCAGTGGGACCTGTAACCAGTGGGGCCAGTGAAGAGAGGGCCAGTGACCAGGGGGGCCAGTGACCAGTGGGGGCCAGTGACCAGTGGTGGCCAGTGACCAGTGGGGGCCAGTGAGCAGTTGGGTCAGTGACCATTGGGGGATCAGTGACCAGAGGGGGCCAGTAACCAGTGGGGCCAATGACCAGAGGGGGGCCAGTGACTATTTGGGGCCAGTGACCAGCGGGGCCAGTGACCAGTGAGGGGCCAGTGACCAGTGGTGGCCAGTGACCAGTAGGGCCAGTGACCAGTGAGGGCCAGTAACCAGTGAGGCCAATGACCAGTGGGACCAGTGACCAGTGGGACCTGTAACCAGTGGGGCCAGTGAAGAGAGGGCCAGTGACCAGGGGGGCCAGTGACCAGTGGGGGCCAGTGACCAGTGGGGGCCAGTGACCAGTTGGGGCCAGTGACCAGTTGGGTCAGTGACCATTGGGGGATCAGTGACCAGAGGGGGCCAGTAACCAGTGGGGCCAATGACCAGAGGGGGGCCAGTGACTATTTGGGGCCAGTGACCAGCGGGGCCAGTGACCAGTGAGGGGTCAGTGACCAGTGGTGGCCAGTGACCAGTAGGGCCAGTGACCAGTGAGGGCCAATAACCAGTGAGGCCAATGACCAGTGGGACCAGTGACCAGTGGGACCTGTAACCAGTGGGGCCAGTGAAGAGAGGGCCAGTGACCAGGGGGGCCAGTGACCAGTGGGGGCCAGTGACCAGTGGGGGCCAGTGACCAGTGGGGGCCAGTGACCAGTGAGGCCAGTGACCAGTGAGGCCAGTGACCAGTGAGGTCAGTGACCAGTGAGGCCAGTGACCAGTGAGGCCAGTGACCAGAGGAGCCAGTGACCAGTGGTGGCCATTGACCTGTGGGGGCAGTGACAAGTGGGGGCCTGTGACGATTAGGGCCAGTGACCAATGGGGCCAGTGACCAGTGGGGTCAGTGACCAGTGACCAGTGTGGCCCAGTGACCAGAGAGGGCCAGTGAGCAGTGGGGCCCAGTGACCAGTGGGGGGCCAGTGACCAGTGTGGCCCAGTGACCAGAGAGGGCCAGTGATCAGTGGGGCCAGTGACCAGTGGGGGCCAGTGATCAGTTGGGCCCAGTGACCAGTGGTGCCAGTGACCAGTGGGCCCCAGTGACCAGAGGGGGCCAGTGATCAGTGGGGCCCAGTGAACTGAGGGGGCCAGTGACCGGTGGGGCCCAGTGACCAATGGGGGCCAGTGACCAGAGGGGGCCAGTGACCAGTGGAGCCAGTGACCAGTGGGGCCAGTGACCAGTAGGGCCCAGTGACCAGTGACCAGAGGGGGCCAGTGACCAGTGGGGCCAGTGACCAGTGGGGACCAGTGACCATTGGGGGCCAGTGACCAGTGGGGGCCAGTGACCAGTGGGGCCAGTGACCAGTGGGGCTTGTGACCAGAGGGGGCCAGTGACCAGTGGGGCCAGTGACCAGTGGGGACCAGTGACCAGTGGGGGCCAGTGACTAGAGGGAGCCAGTGACCAGTGGGGCCAGTGACCAGTGGGGTCCAGTGACCAGAGGGGGCCAGTGACCAGTGGGGCCAGTGACCAGTGGGGACCAGTGACCAGTGGGGGCCAGTGACCAGTGGGGCCCAGTGACCAGAGGGGGCCAGTGACCAGTGGAGCCAGTGACCAGTGGGGCCAGTGACCAGTGAGGCGAGTGACCATTGGGGCTTGTGACTAGTGGGGGCCAGTGACCAGTGAGGCGAGTGACCAGTGGGGTCAGTGACCAGTGGGATCAGTGACCAGTTTGGTCAGTGAACAGTGGGGACCAGTGACCAGTGGGGCCAGTGACTAGTGGGGCCAATGACCAGTGGGGGCCAGTGACTAGAGGGAGCCAGTGACCAGTGGGGACATTGACCAGTGGGGGACAGTGACCATTGGGGCCAGTGACCATTGGGGCCAGTGACCAGTGTGGCCAGTGACCAGTTGGGTCAGTGACCATTGGGGGACCAGTGACCAGAGGGGGCCAGTAACCAGTGGGGCCAGTGACCAGTGGGGCCAGTGACTAGTGGGGCCAATGACCAGTGGGGGCCATTGACTAGAGGGAGCCAGTGACCAGTGGGGACATTGACCAGTGGGGGCCAGTGACCATTGGGGCCAGTGACCATTGGGGCCAGTGACCAGTGGGGCCAGTGACCAGTTGGGGCCCAGTGACCAGTTGGGTCAGTGACCATTGGGGGACCAGTGACCAGAGGGGGCCAGTAACCAGTGGGGCCAGTGACCAGAGGGGGGCCAGTGACTATTTGGGGCCAGTGACCAGCGGGGCCAGTGACCAGTGGGGGGCCAGTGACCAGTGGGGGCCAGTGACCAGTAGGGCCAGTGACCAGTGAGGGCCAGTAACCAGTGAGGCCAATGACCAGTGGGGCCAGTGACCAGTTTGACCTGTAACCAGTGGGGCCAGTGAAGAGAGGGCCAGTGACCAGAGGGGCCAGTGACCAGTGGGGGCCAGTGACCAGTGGGGGCCAGTGACCAGTGGGAGCCAGTGACCAGTGGGGGCCAGTGAATAACATAAATTAAATTACTTAGAGAATAACTTTGATGACTGTAGTTAACTTTTTTTTATATCTCTGAGGACAGCTTTGTTGAACGAAGATGTCTCAGAAGGCTTCTCTGAATAACGAAGATGACTTAGAGATTAACTTTGATGATTGAGATTAGCTTTTGTTGGCTCTGAGAATAACGTTTTGATATCTTAGAGAACAACTTTGATAACGAAGGTGAGTTAGAGATTACCTTTCATGACTCTGAGAATAACTTTGATGAACGAAGACACCTTACAGAACAACTTTGGTAGCTCTGAGATTAACTTTGATGACTTAGATATTAAATTTAACTTTAATGACTTAGAGATTAACTTTTGAGGACATGAGAATACTTTTTGATGACTCTGAGATTAACATTGATGTCTTAGAGAACAACTTTTGATGACTTAGAGAATAACTTTAATGAACGAAAGTGAGTTAGAGATTGCCATTGATGAATCTGCGAATACCTTTGGGGACTTTGAGAATTTCTTTGATTACTCTGAGAATACCTTTGATGACTCTGAGAATAACTTTTGATGACATAGATAATAACTTTTATGTCTTGGATAATAACTTTAGATGTCTCTGAGAATACCTTTTGATGACTCTGAGAATAACTTTTGATGACTCTGGGAATACCTTTGTTGAACGAAGATATCTTACAGAATAACTTTGATGACCGAGATTAACTTTATCTCTGAGAATAACTTTGATGAACGAAGATGTCTATGATTAACTTTTTGATAGCTCTGAGATTAACTTTTTTGGACATGAGTATATTTTGACATCTTTGAGTGTGTCTTTGGGTATGTCCTTGATGTCTCGAAGAGTAACTTTGATGTCTCGAAGAGTAACTTTGATATCTCGAAGAGTAACTTTGTTGTCCCGAAGAGTGTCTTTGATTTCTCGCAGAATAGCTTGGGTGTGTCTGAATGTGCCCTTGATGTCTCGAAGAGTGTCCTTGACAATTTTTTCTTACTAGCGAGGCGAAATTTTAGTTACAATTGACTATTTTTGTACTCTACTATGTATACTGTTAGTTACGAAAGTGTGGAACAAAGTTACGTTTGACTATTTTTTCTTACTTAACGACACATAATTTTAGTTAGGAACAGTGATGAATATGCCTATTTTTAGTTGACTGACGAATAATTTTAGTTAAGAAATGATGAACAAGACTATTTTCAGTTGATTGACGATGGATAAAGTTAGTTATGAACAGTATTGGAAAGTTCCCTTTGACTATTTTTAGCTAAGAGAAACGTTATTTTAGTTAAGAACAGTGTTGAACAAGATTAATCCTGACTATTTTGTGTTGATTGACAAGTAATTTTTAGTTAAGAAGTTACAAGAAAAGTTTGTCTTTGTAAATTTGGTACTGAATAAAGTGTAGATTTGATTAAGAACAGTGTTGGTAAGAAATATTATGTTGACTACGAGAATTACTTTGACGTAGTTTTGCAAATAAAACTGGGTGACTAAATTTGTTGGGGGGAACTGTATTGCTGTTGATAATATTTGGCAAAGAACTAGTTACTGAACGCAAGAAACAATGGTACATTTTATTTTAAAAGAACATGTAAGAGAATGCGTTGAACATAATGAGCATACTGAGAACATGACAAAGAACACATAGAACATTTAAGAGAATATGAGGAACATGGTGAACATGCGGGGAAAATGAGAAAGAACGAAGAGAACATGAACGAAAAAGCTAATGAACGCAGTGAACATACAGGGAAAATGACAAAGAACACAGACAACATAGCGAATATGATAAAGAACACAATGAACATACGGGGAACATGACAAAAATACTGAAAAAATGAAGAAACAGGTGAAAAACATGGAATGAGCATTTTGGAGGATATTTTAAGAACATGGAGATAATATGCAAATAAGGTATGATTATTGAAGGGTTGGATAAGTTGGGAACTGGGCAAGACGAAAAGGTAAAAGGGGGAAAGGTAAGGTGTGATTTCTGACCGTGTGATTATTGCTTTGTTGCGTAAACAAAAGGTATTAAAGGTAGGGTGTTATATGACAGTGTGAATATTAGCACGTTAGTGATTATTTACATAGCTGTGTACAAAAAGGGTATTAAAGGAAATGATGTTTACTTTGAAAGACTGGAGAGCATCATGATCTGAAATAATTTTGATGAACATTGAACTAAAGCAGAGGACATGAGCTGAAACTTGGTATTTTGCTCGATTTATTTTACAGGGTCTGAAAATGTAGATGGGGTTTTAAATCTCAGGGGATTTGGGTTGATAATAGAGAACTTTCAGGAGTGAACTAAGGAAGGGGACAAGAGCTGAAACTCGGTAATTATTGGGATCTTATTTACTATGTCTGAAATACAGCGGGTTTCAAATTTCAGGGACATTGATGGGTTATTAACGAAGATACGAGAGGGAGTTAAGGTGGGGAAGAGGAGCTGGAGCTTGGTCACTAAATTATCATGTTTTACTACGTCTGAAATACAGGGGTTTTTAAATTTCAGGGAAATTATTACGGTATTGACGAAGATACAAGAGGGAAGTAAGGTGGAGGACATGAGCTAGAGCTCAGTAACTGACTTGATCTTATTTACTACGTCTGAAATATGACTGTTTAAAATTGGGCTATTAGTAGCGAAAATGTGGTTTCTGACATATTTGGGTCTTCAATTGAACTCTGATGAAAATTGATCTAAATAGTCTGAATATTTTTGAGCTCAAACTGGACTCTGACTAATTTCCAGTGTTTACAGGATTCTGATTATTTTCGGGCACAAACTGGACTCTGACTAATTTTGGGCATAAATTGGACTCTAACTGATTTGCGGTCTTATACTGGACTCGGATAATATTTAAATTTCCTCCAAAAGAACTCTTTTAAGAATGCAGGTGTCAGTAAAACTCTGAATTATTTCGGTCTCAAAGTGGACTCTGACTAATTTTAGGCCTTTACAGGACTCTGATTATTTTAGGGCATAAATTGGACTCTGACGAATTTCTGTCTACTACTGGACTGACGAATTTTCGACATGAACTGGTCTCTGATGCATTTTCAACCTGAACTGGTCTCTGACGGATTTTGGGGCTTAAACTGAACTATGGCGATTTTTGGGTATAAAATGGACTCTGATTATTTTTGGACTCAAATTGGACTGAAGAAATTTAAGCTTAAACTGGTCTCTGACTAATTTTGGGACTTTACAGGTGAAACAGCTGTAAATGGATATAAAACTAGTCTCTGATGAGTTTTCAGTGTTTAAACTGGTCTCTGTACAATTTCGATCTTTACACGTGAAACAGCCGTAAATGGATATAAAAACTAAAAAGTCACGGCTAAGATGTCAGTTTTCCTTAAGAAAACTTTGACAATATTCTCTGAAAATGGTCGTTTTTCCAAATTTCGGTCATAATCTTGTAAATAAATTTCTATGCTTACACGAACTCTGAAATATTTTCATAAAACTGAACTCTGAAAAATTTTGAATTTCTCTGATAAGAAGTCTTAACAAACTGCTAAGATATCGGAAGTTATTTTTCTCCTAAGAATTCTTTAATTCCAAATCAGTGACTGGCCAAATTCACCTGGAACCCCTGATGCTCCAGCGTCCTCATCCTTAATTTACCTGGAACCCCCTGACCCTCCAGCGTCCTCTTTTCCCGAAAAAAAGGGGACGCTGGAGGGTCATCCCTACTACTGCTGTCATCAACACACTTAACTAAAGGCTGTCATCAACACACTTAACTAAAGGCTGTCATCAACACACGGAACTAAAGGCTGTCATCAACACACTTAACTATAGGCTGCCATCAACACACTTAACTAATGGCTGTCATCATCACACTTAACTAAATGCTGTCAATAACACACTTTATAAAGGCCACAGTATTGAGGGCATCTTCAGTATTGCGGGCATCTCCAGCATCACAAGCATCTCCATTATAGGAAGTTCAACCACCTGGTCTGGACGGTAGAGCAACCATCTCGCTTCATGCAGGTCGGCGTTCAATCCCCGACCTTCCAAGTGGTTGGGCACTATTCCCCCCCCCCCCCCCCCGTCCCATTCCAAATCCTTATCTTGACTTTTTCCATATACTAAATAGTCATAATGGCTTGGCGCTTTCCCTTCATACTTCCCTCAATCCCCTCCAGTATTGTAAGCATCTCCAGCATCGCGAGCATTTCCAGCATCGCGAAATTCTCCAGTATGACAAGCATCACAGTATCGCGAGCACCTCCAGTATCGCGAGCATCTCCAGAATCGCGAGCATGTCCAGTATCACAAGCATCTCCAGTATCATGAGCATCTCAGCATCGCGATCATTTCCAGAATCGCGAGATTCTCCAGGATGACAAACATCGCCAGTATCGCAAGCATCTCCAGCATTGCAAGCACCTCCATAATCGCGAGCATCAAGCACTGAGTGGTAGATATGCAACTTCCACACTGCATGTCGTGACGACGCCTCAGAGAAGGAAAGGTGTGTAATGAAGAGTCTGCTGGCTGGCGCTAGGAATCTCTTGCTAGTTAAATAACAGCTACTTCCCCATTCCTCCTTGAAGGTCTGTTTCAAGGAACAATTTAAGGCTATGCAAAATTGATGAGGCGAATCACAACTGAAGGGGATTGCAAAATGCTGTACATGGCCCTGAACAACCATTCCCGTGTAATGATGGTCCTGGAAATGGTTTTTAAATGTGAATCCAAAAAATGCAGGATGATGAATTTATGGAATGAAAAAAGTTAAAGGAAAAAATAAAAATAACTTGATGCAGGGGGAAAGATCCCAGCAAACCCAGCCACTGCACCAGCAGCAGCAGTACCAGGATTGGAAAGGAGGACAAAATAGAGATGGTCGAGCAACGAGCAGAAGGAGATGCAACCTTACCCGAAAAGAACTGCGAGCACTGGCGCATCTGGAAAACAGGACGAATATTGTGATTAAGCCCGCAGATAAATGAGGAGCCGTCGTCGTATGGAAAGCTGATAACCACCAACGGGAGATGTTGAGACAACTAGACGACACACACTTACCTACATGCCCACAAGCTGCTCTTAGGAATGCACAGACCAGTAGCAAGAAGCTGGTATTAAAACTGTTTAGGAACAAGGACCCAGCCTCGGGATGAAGTGGAAGACTTTTCAGAGCAGCAAAGAGGGACACATTCCTCGCCTACATATCCAAGATCCCGTCCATGTACATCCTACCAAAGATTAATAAGGATGTCTTCCAGGATACGAACAGCTGGCAAGGCAGACTAGTTCTTAGTGGATGTCAGGCCCCAACAAGGACAGACGACTGGATCTGCACAGCATTACTGAACCATTTCTACAACTACTCCCAGAGAGGCTAAGGGACACAATATATTTCATAAATAAATAAATTATCAGCATTTAGGGACTCAAATCGACCACGAGCATTTCTTTTCTACCTCGACGTGGTATCACTGTACCCCAGCATTCCACAATGTGAAGCATCAACAAGAGTCGCGGGATATATATATATATATATGTCGTACCTAGTAGCCAGAACGCACTTCTCAGCCTATTATGCAAGGCCAAATTTGCCTAATAAGCCAAATTTTCCTGAATTAATATATTTTCTCTATTTTTGTTCTTATGAAATGATAAAGCTACCCATTTCATTATGTATGAGGTCAATTGGTTTTTATTGGTGTTAAAATTAACGTAGATATATGACCGAACCTAACCAACCCTACCTAACCTAACCTAACCTATCTTTATAGGTTAGGTAGCCGAAAAAGTTAGGTTAGGTTAGGTTAGGTAGTCGAAAAAAACATTAATTCATGAAAACTTGGCTTATTAGGCAAATCTGGCCTTGCATAATAGGCTGAGAAGTGCGTTCTGGCTACTAGGTACGACATATATATATATATATATATATATATATATATATATATATATATATATATATATATATATATATATATATATATATATATATATTAGTATATTTTGGTAGCAGTCTTTCCTGTAGACATATTTTATTAAATATGACCGAAAAAGTAAGATTAATAATTCTAACACGAATTTTCTCAATCTTTCGTACATTATGCTTCACTGTTGGAGGTAAATCAAAAATCACTTCTCCAAAATTCATTTTTATTTCTAGTCTGACGCGACACGGGCGCGTTTCGTAAAACTTATTACATTTTCAAAGACTTCACAAATACACAACTGATTAGAACTTGCATTTCCCTGATTTTATATCTACATTTGAGTGAGGTGGGAAGGGTGATGTGGCATTACATTTGAGTGAGGTGGGAAGGATGATGTGGCATTAGAGGATATTAATAGGGTATTAAAAGTATCAACACAAGACAGAACACGAAACAATGGATATTGAATAGAAGTGTTTGTAGAAAGCCTATTGGTCCATATTTCTTGATGCTTCTATATTGGAGCGGAGTCTTGAGGTGGGTAGAATATAGTTGTGCAATAATTGGCTGTTGATTGCTGGTGTTGACTTCTTGATGTGTAGTGCCTCGCAAACGTCAAGCCGCCTGCTATCGCTGTATCTATCGATGATTTCTGTGTTGTTTACTAGGATTTCTCTGGCGATGGTTTGGTTATGGGAAGAGATTATATGTTCCTTAATGGAGCCCTGTTGTTTATGCATCGTTAAACGCCTAGAAAGAGATGTTGTTGTCTTGCCTATATACTGGGTTTTTTGGAGCTTACAGTCCCCAAGTGGGCATTTGAAGGCATAGACGACGTTAGTCTCTTTTAAAGCGTTCTGTTTCGTGTCTGGAGAGTTTCTCATGAGTAGGCTGGCCGTTTTTCTGGTTTTATAGTAAATCGTCAGTTGTATCCTCTGATTTTTGTCTGTAGGGATAACGTTTCTATTAACAATATCTTTCAGGACCCTTTCCTCTGTTTTATGAGCTGTGGAAAAGAAGTTCCTGTAAAATAGTCTAATAGGGGGTATAGGTGTTGTGTTAGTTGTCTCTTGTGTTAGTTGTTGACGACATTTTTACACAGGTACCTGATGTCAGACATCTGCAGGAGCTGAAGGAGGCATTTGAGCAGAGTTCCGTGCTGCGTTTCACTTACGAGACGAAAAAGGATGGGAAGCTGCCTTTTCTAGATGTAACAGTCATGGAAAAGGGCGGAGGTTTCCACACTGCAGTCTACACAAAGGAAACAAACATAGGAATGTGCCTAAATGCCAACAGCGACTGCCCTGACAGGTACAAGAGGAGTGTTGTTAACGCATACGTCGACCGTGCTCTCAGCCACAGCTCAGAATGGAAGCAAGTCGACGAAGAACTCTGTAGGGTAAGGCAGGTTCTAGTCAATAACGGCTTCTCCAATGGTTTCATCGAAGACATCATAAGAAGGAAAGTGAAAAGCCATGCAACCTCCGAAGAGACAACTAACACAACACCTATACCCCCTATTAGACTATTTTACAGGAACTTCTTTTCCACAGCTCATAAAACAGAGGAAAGGGTCCTGAAAGATATTGTTAATAGAAACGTTATCCCTACAGACAAAAATCAGAGGATACAACTGACGATTTACTATAAAACCAGAAAAACGGCCAGCCTACTCATGAGAAACTC
Source organism: Procambarus clarkii (assembly GCF_040958095.1). Lineage (NCBI taxonomy): Eukaryota > Metazoa > Arthropoda > Malacostraca > Decapoda > Cambaridae > Procambarus > Procambarus clarkii. The sequence goes on from NC_091229.1 coordinate 6,949,097, forward strand.
TCCAGACACGAAACAGAACGCTTTAAAAGAGACTAACGTCGTCTATGCCTTCAAATGCCCACTTGGGGACTGTAAGCTCCAAAAAACCCTGTATATAGGCAAGACAACAACATCTCTTTCTAGGCGTTTAACGATGCATAAACAACAGGGCTCCATTAAGGAACATATAATCTCTTCCCATAACCAAACCATCGCCAGAGAAATCCTAGTAAACAACACAGAAATCATCGATAGATACAGCGATAGCAGGCGGCTTGACGTTTGCGAGGCACTACACATCAAGAAGTCAACACCAGCAATCAACAGCCAATTATTGCACAACTATATTCTACCCACCTCAAGACTCCGCTCCAATATAGAAGCATCAAGAAATATGGACCAATAGGCTTTCTACAAACACTTCTATTCAATATAAATTGTTTCGTGTTCTGTCTTGTGTTGATACTTTTAATACCCTATTAATATCCTCTAATCGGTCAGGTGAAGTCGGTCAGGTGAAGTCACAGTGAGAGGTTGTGTTAACCGGAGCTCCTGAGTGTTGTTATATTATCATAGCAATATGGAAGTTGTAGTGAAGGACCTGGTGACTCTAGTGGGAGCCCTGAGGACAGAGTTGGACTCTCTGCGGGAGGAGGTGCGTCAGCTTAAAAAACAACGAGAAGTAACGAAGGAGGAGACCAGCAGTAAAGGGACCTCGTCTTGGAGAGTTGCGAAAGACAGGGGCCTTAAGAAGACTTTGATAAAGCCGCCTTCAAACGCCATAGCAACTTCAAATTCATTTGACGTTTTGGAGGACGAGTGCTGTGGAGAGACTGTGGATCGCGCAAAAGGGAAAGCAACGAAGAGAAAGGAAGCGCAGGCCCCTCAGAAAGTAAAGGAAGTACCTAAGCAAACATTAGTTGTGGGAGATTCCCAGATAAGGTATTTGGATAGAACGTTTTGTGCTAGAGATAGGGGGAACAGGTTAAGGGTTTGCTATCCCGGAGCTGGCATTGGTGATATTATAAACAACATGAATGATATTATGGCTGGTAATGGGAACAATCCCATTATTTGCATTAGCGTGGGAGGAAATGATGTTGGTCGAGTCAGGAGTGAGGAACTGATTCAGAGGTATAAAACAGCCATAGAGTTAGTTAGGAGCAAGGGAGGAATCCCGATCATATGTGGCATTCTTCCAAGAAAGGGAGTGGGAAATGAATGGATATCGAGGGCACTTGGTGTCAATTGCCGGCTGGAAAGATATTGCAAATCAAATGCAATATCTTTCATAGACAACTGGGAACACTTCTATGGAAGAAATGAAATGTATGCTCGTGATGGGGTGCATCTATCGAGAGCTGGGGTTGTTGCTGTTGCGAACTCGCTAGAAGAAGTGGTTAGAGGTGTTTGTTTGGGTTTAAACTGTTAGTAGATAGAGGTATGGGAATTGATTTGGAGGAAGGAGGTAATAAAAGTATGTGTTTGTGGGAGAAAGGAATTGGCAAAACGATCAGGGAAAGAGAAGGTCCGCAAAATAACAATTCACTTAGGGTATATTACACTAACAGTAGAAGTCTAAGAAATAAAATTAACGAATTAAATGCTCTTGTCTGCACAGAAAAAATAGATATTATTGCACTTACCGAAACGTGGATGAATGTAGAAAATAGAGAACTATTAGCTGAATATCAAATATATGGATTTAAACTATTTCACACAGATAGATATATTAGACGAGGAGGTGGAGTAGCCATATATGTTAGGGACAATTTGAAATGTAGTCTCAAAGAGGGAATCAAAACAGAGCCACACACAGAAACTATTTGGATTGAATTAAACGAAAAAGCTAATAATATTATAATAGGAGTAATATATAGGCCACCAAATTTAGACAGAATGGAAGCAAAGCATCTATGGGATGAAATATCTAGAGCATCTAGATCTAACAGTATTTATGTCATGGGTGACTTTAATTTTAGCGGAATAAACTGGTTGAACAAAACAGGGAATAGTGAAGCAGAAGATTTTCTAGAATTAATTGACGATTGCTTTCTTACGCAACACATTAAGGAACCAACACGGGAAAATAATATTTTAGATTTAGTGTTAACTAACAGGGAAACGCAAATTAATGACATCGAAATAGGGAGTGAGCTAGGGAGCAGTGATCACAAAGAAATCAGATTTAGCATAGAATGGAATAGACCAGTAGGAGAAAATTCTGTTAAAGTGCCAGATTTTCGAAAAGCTGATTTTAATAGCCTAAGAAATTTTTTGGGTCAAATTGATTGGAAAGTCTTGGGTATGGGGTGTGGGCCGGTCTTGGAGCGAGACATGAACCCAGCGATAGGTGACTTAAATGGGGATTTCGATGTGGATTCAATATATAACTTATTTAAGAATATTCTAAACAAAGCACAGGAACGTAGTATACCATACAAATTGAATAGATCGAATACTAATGACCCAAAGTGGATAACAAAGAATTTGAAGAACCTTATAGGTAAAAAGAGAGCTTGGTACAAAAGGATTAAAAATGGGGAGGTCACTTTAGAACAGGAATTCGTACAACTGGTTAGAAATGTTAAAAAAGAGATAAGGAAAGCAAAAAGAAACTATGAAGTTCGCATAGCAGGGCAAGCAAAGACAAATCCTAAAGGGTTTTTTCAGTTATATCGTACTAAGACTAGGGAAAGGATAGGTCCATTAAAAACTGAGACAGGTCAAATAACAGATAGTGATGAAGAGATGAGTAGTATTTTTAATAAATATTTTGTATCTGTATTTACTAAAGAGGAACTTAACAATATGCCTTCAGCCGAACAAGTCTATGTGGGTGGGGACGAGGACAGGTTGACGAGTTTAGCAGTTACCAGGGAGGATGTTCTTAAACAAATAGTAAAACTCAAACCAAACAAATCCCCAGGGCCGGATGAAGTGTTTGCTAGGGTGCTTAAAGAATGCAAAGAGGAGCTTTGTGACCCACTGTCAACCATATTTAATAAATCAATAGAGTCAGGCAGAGTGCCAGAGTTTTGGAAAGTTGCTAATGTGATACCAGTTTTTAAGAAAGGAGATAGATCACTTGCGTCTAACTATCGACCAATTAGCCTAACGTCTATTGTGGGAAAGTTACTCGAATCTATAATAGCAAATAAAATTCGTCTTCATCTTGAAAAACATAAATTAATAATTGAGTCGCAACATGGTTTTATAAATGGCCGTTCATGTTTAACAAATTTGTTATCTTTTTATTCTAGCATTGTTGAGGCAGTTGATAGTGGTAAGGATTGCGATGTTGTATACCTTGACTTTAGCAAAGCTTTTGATACAGTGCCACATGAAAGACTGATTAAAAAGATAGAGTCTCATGGTATTGGGGGTGCTATATTAAGCTGGATTAGGGCATGGCTATACCAAAGGAAACAGAGAGTTAGTATAAATGGAATCAAGTCAGAGTGGGAAAATGTTGTAAGTGGAGTGCCTCAAGGCTCTGTCCTGGGACCTCTGTTGTTTATAATATATATAAATGATTTAGATTCAGGTTTGAGTAGCAACATTTGCAAATTTGCCGATGATACGAAAATCGGTAGGGAAATTAATTCGGAGGAGGACTCACTATCACTTCAAGTTGATCTAGATAGGGTTTTGAAATGGTCAAAGGATTGGCAGATGCAGTTTAATGCTGATAAATGTAAAGTTCTGAGGTTAGGTAATGATGATAGAGTTACAAGATACGAGCTAGATGGTGTTGTGATTGCGAAGTCGGATTGCGAAAGGGATCTGGGAGTTATGATTAGTAAGAATTTAAAACAAAAGGATCAATGCATAAATGTTCGTAATAAGGCAAATCGGACACTTGGATTTATTAATCGCAGCGTTAGTAACAAGACACCTGGTGTGGTTCTCAAGCTATATCTTGCTCTAGTTAGGCCCCATTTAGATTATGCAGTTCAGTTTTGGTCGCCATATTATAGAATGGATATAAATTCACTTGAACGTGTCCAGCGTAGGATGACTAAGTTAATTCCCCAAATTAGAAATCTTTCATATGAAGAAAGATTAACAAAGCTTAAGTTGCATTCACTGGAAAGGCGAAGAGTTAGAGGTGACATGATAGAGGTTTACAAGTGGATGAATGGACATAACCGGGGGGATATTAATAGGGTATTAAAAGTATCAACACAGGACAGAACACGGAACAATGGATATAAATTGGATAAGTTTAGAGTTAGGAAAGACTTGGGTAAATACTGGTTCAGTAACAGGGTTGTTGATTTGTGGAACCAATTGCCGCGTAACATTGTGGAGGTGGGGTCCCTCGATTGTTTCAAGCACGGGTTGGACAAGTATATGAGTGGGATTGGGTGGTTATAGAATAGGAGCTGCCTCATATGGGCCAATAGGCCTTCTGCAGTTACCTTTGTTCTTATGTTCTTATGTTCTTAATGCCACATCATCCTTCCCACCTCACTCAAATGTAATGCCACATCACCCTTCCCACCTCACTCAAATGTAGATATAAAATCAGGGAAATGCAAGTTCTAATCAGTTGTGTATTTGTGAAGTCTTTGAAAATGTAATAAGTTTTACGAAACGCGCCCGTGTCGCGTCAGACTAGAAATAAAAATGAATTTTGGAGAAGTGATTTTTGATTTACCTCCAACAGTGAAGCATAATGTACGAAAGATTGAGAAAATTCGTGTTAGAATTATTAATCTTACTTTTTCGGTCATATTTAATAAAATATATATATATATATATATATATATATATAGAGTATATAGTCATAAGAATAGAGCGACCTACCATGAACACCCAAATCACGGAACTATTTACTCTACCCACCATGAGAGTAAGGACAAGACAAGAACATATCGATGCCAACACAGAAGACAATGTCCAACATAACAGGCCAATTACACTGGATTAATCTTTGTGTTTAGATAGGAGATGCCTCGTATGGGCCAATAAGCCTTCTGCAGCCCCTATGTTTATCCCTTATGTCCCCCTCCCCGCTCAGCTCGTTGTCGCCGTCTGGGGGCTTAGTGGGCGGCTGCCGGAGTGTGATGCTCCTTGGGACAGTCCTCTGTCCTTTTCTAGCCTTGTGCTCCTGCTGCCGTCCTCTCCAATTCTGCTGGGCATCTTTTCCTTTTCCTTCTGTTTCGTTTTTCTCCCCCCTCTTCTCCTATCTGCTTGCCGTTTCCTGCCGACCTTTTGCTCGTTCTGGTTCTTCCCTTGGACTTCTTCTACTTTGACGCCCGGGTGCTTGAGGAGGCATACTCTTGCACCCGTAGAACTGCAGTACCCGACGTCGAGAGCGAGGGGAACCTTTTATTGTCAATCCCCACTTCGTCACTGAACCCGATCTCGACGGACTGTCGGTTTCTTAAGGTGGCGTTTGTGGGGCGTATACTCACGACGCACCCCTAGGAGGCCCCGACAAGATCGGCGATAGCTTCTTGTTGGGTGTCCTGCCTCTAATTGTGGCTCCATGGTGGGTGTGGGGGCACATTCGTGAGTGAATTCGTAATTTCGTCAAGATGATAACCCCTGTTTCGGCTGCTTCTGGCTTACCTTTTCAGGCGCGTGGGGTGGGCGACCAAGCCCCCGAGTCGGTCCGTATTGGAAGACCGGGCTCTGTAGCCTCCGCTGCATTGGGCCCCGACCTTGCTCCTCCTTTGGCCTCTCTGACTCCTTCCCCTGGCTCCCCTCCCTCCTCTGTGGTTGGGTCGAGCCCCAAGCCCCCAGTGGTGACTACCTCGTCCCCTGGCGCGGCTCCTTCTCTAGTTGTTACTACTGCGCCTTTTAACCCCTCTCTCTCTGGGGGTTCTCACCGCCGTTCTCGTCACGGCCGCCCTCGCTCGATTCCTTCCAGTTCTGCTACCTATCAAGCCTTGTTTGGTCCCGCTTCGTGGGCCAAATATTTTGATCTCCTCCCTCTTGATTCTGCGCCTCCTGACGATTTCTCCCTTCATCGACATCTCATTGATTCCGTGGATGCCTCCATTACTTTTAACCCCACTCGTCTCGGTACGCGTGTCGTTGCTGCTCCTTCTCAGGATGCTGCTTCCCGCTTGGCTGCCTTATCCTGCCTTGGCGAGACCCCCGTTCGGGTCTCGAAGAACGTCCAGTTAAATGCCAGTGTTGGCACTATTTTGCTCCCGCCCCATGTTGCGACCGGTGTTCGGGACCTACGCGACTGCCACGACGATATTCGACATATCCTCGCTGCCCAGGGCCATTCTATTCTCCAGGTGGACACGTTTACTCGTCCCCCTCGTGGTAGTCGCCGTCAACCCCTCCGGGTTGTGAAGATTACCTTTGATGGTAGGACCCTTCCACCCTCTGTCATTCTTGCTGGTGCCAGGTGCTCTGTCCAGGAGTACATTCCTTCTCCTCGGCTCTGCAACAAGTGCTGGAGGTTTGGGCATGGTGCCCTCCGCTGCTCCGGGACTGTCTCTCTCTGTCCTTTGTGTGGTGGCGAAGGTCACTCTAAGTCGGAGTGCGCTTCTCCCCAGGCTCGTTGCCTCAACTGCGGTGAGGCCCATCCTACCTTCTCCCGTGCGTGTGTCCATTACAAGCTTGAGGCAGCCGTCCTCAACTTGAAGCACCGGGAGCGTTTATCTTTTCCTGAGGCGAGGCGCCAGGTTCGCCGGCTCCCGCCTTATGCTAATATCTCTTATGCTCGCGTGTTGCGCTCTTCCTCTCCTCGTCCTTCCCGCCTTCCTCAGACTCACAACCGTTTCCAGGCCTTGGACCCTGATGCGCCCACTGCCCCCTCCTCTGTCCCTTTGGGTTCTCTCCCGAAGGATCCTCCTCCTGGTCCTCTGTCTGGGGTTCCCCTTCCTTCTACCCGGTCTGTCGTGTCTTCTGTGTCTCCTTCCTCGTCCCCCTCCGATCCTCCTTCCCATCCTCTTCCTCCATCTATCGGCTCTCCCCGCCGCCTGTCGGTGCGGGCGGATGTCCATCGCTCTCCTAACGGCCGTCGTGTGTGCTCTCGTTCGGCTTCTCCTGTTGAGACACTAGAATCCGTTGCCCGGTACGTAGTTGCTGGGACACCGGTCTCTTTAAGTCAGAAGCGTAAGCCTGGCTCCTCTCCTTCCTCTTCCCCGGCGGGTAAGAAGGCTTCGCTTTCTTCCTCAGCTCCTCCTTCTGGCTCTGTTGCTCCTTCCACTCCCGTTTCAGTGCTTGCGCCCCCTGTTCCTGCTATGGAGGTTTCTTTGGCCCCTGCTTCCCTTTCGGTTGCTGCTCTTGCTGGGGTGCGCTCCTCTCTTTCTACTCCCCCTCTTCCTGCTGCTGTCCTTGACTGCTCCTCTCCGTTGTCTCCTCCTCCTCCTCCTCCTCCTCCGGACCCTGCCCGCCCACCTCTGATCTGTTCTCCCGTTTCCTTCCCTCCGTCTTTGCTCAGTTTACCCATGCCCCCTAACCCTGACTTTGCTGACCCTGATCCCGACCCTGATATTCTTTAACGTGCTCTGTTGGTCTTTCGCCTTTGTTTCTTCCTTGTTCTCTGTTTTTGTCCTTTCTCTTCTCGTCGTTGTCCATTCTTCAATGGAACGTTCGAGGTTATTACGCCAATTTCCTCGAACTCCAACTTCTGGTTTCGCGGTTTAGCCCCTTTGTGTCTGTCTCCAGGAGCCGATGCTTGGTGCTCGTCCTGGTCGTTTTCGTGGCTATTCCTTTCTCTCCCCCCCCCCCAGCCATTGCTGAGGCTTCTAATTCTTCTGCTCTCTTGATTCGGGCTGATGTTCCCTTTGTTCCTTTACTTTTTCCTTCGCCTCTCCATTGTTCTGCTGCTCGTATCTTTGTGGGGAAATGGTACACAGTTTGTTCCATTTATCTCCCCCCGAGTGTCCCGCTCTCTCTTCCTGATTTGAAACACCTCCTAGACTCCTTGCCGGAGCCTGTGCTCCTGCTGGGTGACTTCAATTGTCGTCATTCTCTTTGGGGTGACGTTCTGACGAATACCCGGGGTCGCCTCCTTGAGCCGTTTCTCCTCTCTTCTTCCCTGTCTCTTCTGAATTCTGGTGAGCCCACTCATTTGGACTCTCGAACTCGCACCCTTTCTTGTCTTGATCTTTCTCTCTGCTCTTCTTCTCTTTACTTAGATTTCACATGGCAGGTTCTTGATGACCTCCATGGAAGTGATCATTTCCCCATCCTTGTTTCCTTTTTCTCTTTTCGCCCTTCCCTCTCTTTCCCTAGGTGGCAGTTTGCTACGGCGGACTGGACCCTGTTTTCCCTCAGTGCTACTCTCTCTGACCTCTCCCTTCTGCCCCTCTCTCGCGCTCTCCTCCTTTTTCATGACACTGTCTTCGACGCTGCCCTCCGCTCTATTCCTCGCTCTTCCTCTCGGGGTCCACGGAAGTGCGTTCCCTGGTGGAATGCGGACTGTGCTCGGGCTGTCCGCTGTAAGCGTGCAGCCTGGAAGAAGCACCGCCGTAGGCAGACGACCGATTCTTTTCTTTTCTTTCGGAAAGCGAGTGCGGTGGCCCGTAGGGCCATCCGTACGGCTAAACGTGAATGTTGGGCATCTTATGTCTCGACAATTACGTCCGAAACCCCTCTGGCCCAGATCTGGAAGCGTATCCGCAAGATAGCGGGTAAGTTCGTTCCCGATGTTTCACCGGTCCTTCACCTCCATGATACTCTTGTGGCGGACCCGTTGCAGGTCGCTTCCGAACTGGGTTCCCACTTTTCTTCTGTTAGCTCTGGTCTTCATCTTCCCCAATCTTTCCTTCTTCGTAAACCTGTCCTTGAGTCTCGTCCTTTAGATTTCTGCACTCATCTTCAGCTTCCCTATAATGATCCCTTCTCTCTCTCTGAACTTCGTTCTGCCCTGGCCCTCTGCGGTTCTACGGCGGCGGGCTCCGATGGTATTCATTATGAGATGCTTCGCCATCTCCCTCCGAGCACGTCTCAGTATTTACTGAGTCTGTATAATCGGATCTGGGAGTCGTCGTCAGTCCCTGAGGACTGGCTCGATGCCGTTGTCCTCCCTGTTCGCAAACCAGGGTCTCTGGGTACTTCCCCTAAGGACTTTCGCCCTATTGCTCTCACAAGTTGTGTCTGCAAACTCTTTGAACGTATGGTTAACGTTCGTCTGATGTGGTTCCTGGAACACCATCACCTCCTCTCCCCTTCTCAATTTGGTTTCCGCAAGTGCCGCAGCACGACAGATGTCCTGGTGAACTTGGAGGTCTATATACGTACTGCTTTTGCTGCGAAGACCTCCGTTGTTGCCGTCCTTTTTGACCTAGAAAAGGCTTACGACACCACTTGGCGTTATCATATCCTATCTCAACTTCATTCTTTTGGCCTTCGTGGTCATCTCCCTCTCTTTCTCCGCAGCTTCCTCTCTCGTCGTTCCTTTCGGGTGCGCCTTGGTACCGCTCTCTCTCCCCCTTTTCAGCAATACGAAGGTGTGCCCCAGGGTAGTGTTCTGAGCACTACTCTTTTTCTGGTTGCCCTCAATGGTCTTCTTTCCTCTCTTTCTTCTGGTGTCTTCTCCGCTCTCTATGTCGATGATCTTACCCTTTGTTGTCAGGGTGATGATTCGCCTCTCCTTCAACGCCGGCTTCAACTTGCGATTGATGCCGTGTCGTCTTGGGCCACAGGTCATGGCTTCAAGTTCTCTACTTCTAAGACTTGTGCCATGACTTTTACGCGGAAACGGGTTGTTCTTCGTCCCTCTTTGTCACTTTATGGTCATCCCCTTGAATACAAAGATTCCGCGAAGCTTTTGGGGTTATTCCTTGACACTCGTTTGTCTTGGTCTCCCCATATCTCTTACCTCCGTGTTGAGTGCTCTAAGTCCCTTACCCTCCTTCGGGTCTTGTCCCATACTTCTTGGGGGGCAGATAGGCGCACTCTCCTTGCTTTACATTCCTCTCTCGTCCTGTCTAAGCTCGATTATGGTTGCCCTGCTTACTCGTCTGCTTCTCCTTCTACTCTTCGCCGTCTTGATGCTTTGCACCATACTGGGTTGCGCCTCAGTTCTGGTGCCTTTCGTTCGACTCCCGTCCTTAGCTTGTATGTTGACACTGGCTTCCTGTCTCTCCAGGACCGCCGTGATCGCTACTGTCTTCGCTATCTTGCGCGGTCCTTGCAACATCCTTCCTCTCGTCTCTGTCGTGCTTTAACTTTTACCCCTCCTGCGGTTCCTGTTCCTCTTCACCACCTCCCTCTTTCTGTCCGGTTATCTCGCCTGCAGGATTCTCTTTCCGTTCGTATTTCTGATGTTTCTCCTCGTGTTGTTCCTTCTTTGCCCCCGTGGAGGGTCCCTCTTCCGCGGTTTTGTACATCCTTGACTCGTATCACTAAAGCTTTTACCCCTCCTACAGTTCTAAAACGCCTTTTCCTCGAGCACTTTTCTTCTCACTCCCGCTCCGTTTCTGTCTTCACCGATGGGTCTAAGTCAGCGGACGGTGTTGGCTACTCTGTTGTTTTTCCTGATCGCACTTATATGTGTCGCTTGCCTCCGGAGACTAGCATCTTTACAGCGGAACTTTATGCTATTCTCTATGCTCTTCGTCTCCTGCTTTCTCGTTGTCAGTCTTCCTTTGTGGTTGTTGTTGACTCTCGTAGTGCCCTCATGGCTCTCGGGTGCTTTAATCCAGTTCATCCGGTAGTTGTCGAGATCCAGCATTGGCTGTTTCTCGTTCACAGTAAATTTAAGTCGGTTGAGTTTTGTTGGGTTCCCAGCCATATTGGCGTGTCTTTAAATGAGCGTGCGGATGCTGCCGCTAAGGAAGCTGTCCGCTCTTGTCCCATCTCTCGTAAAGGCATTCCGTATTCCGACTTTTACCCGGTTATCCATTCCTCAGTCCTTACCCGTTGGCAGGCTTCTTGGTTGTCTGTTACTGGTAACAAGCTACGTACTCTTAAATGTTGTGTTTCCTCGTGGCCGTCCTCCTTCCACCGTAACCGGCGGTGGGAAACAGCTCTAGCGAGGTTGCGTATTGGCCATACTCGCTTAACCCATGGTCACTTGATGGAGCGCCGCCCTGCTCCTTATTGTCCTAGTTGCATTGTCCCTCTTACGGTCGTGCATGTCCTTCTTGAATGTCCTGACTTCCAGGACGAGCGTGTGTCTTGCTTTCCGACCGCCCCTCGCGGTCACCTGTCCCTCGATAGAATTCTTGGTGACTCGGATACTTTTGATGTCGTTCGCCTTATGCGTTTTTGTTCTCGTATTGGCATCCTTGGTGATATTTAGCGCCCTCTGATTATTTTGCGTATTTGATGGTGCTACATAGCCTTCCCGGTTTGGTGCCTTCTTTTGATAATTACTTACTTACTTATCCCTTATGTATCCCCCCATGTTTTCACCTTCATTGTATTATCACCTGACCTAATGCGGGTATAAAATCAACTAGTATTGTAAGATCTGTTCACTTGAGAATGAACCATGGAGGTTCGAAACGTCGTGCAAATTATACAAATAAGTGTAATACATTCTATAGTAAATCACTTCTTTTCTTCACCTTAAAAGTACGAAAATGAGTTTTGGAGAACTCCTATTTCAATTAAGCCCTGATGCTAAGAAAATAGTTAGAGGGATAGAAGCCCTAAACCAGAAAATAATAAATACAGAATATGCGGTCATATTCAATGAAACATGTTTGAAAGAAAACCTGCTGCCAGTATACACCAATATATATATATATATATATATATATATATATATATATATATATATATATATATATATATATATATATATATATATATATATATATATATATATATATATATATATATATATATATATATATCATTGAATATGACCGCATATTCTGTATTTATTATTTTCTGGTTTAGGGCTTCTATCCCTCTAACTATTTTCTTAGCATCAGGGCTTAATTGGAATAGGAGTTCTCCAAAACTCATTTTCGTACTTTTAAGGTGAAGAAAAGAAGTGATTTACTATAGAGTGTATTACACTTATTTGTATAATTTGCACGACGCTTCGAACCTCCATGGTTCATTCTCAAGTGAACAGATCTTACAATACTAGTTGATTTTATACCCGCATTAGGTCAGGTGATAATACAATGAAGGTGAAAAACATGGGGGGATACATAAGGGATAAACATAGGGGCTGCAGAAGGCTTATTGGCCCATACGAGGCATCTCCTATCTAAACACAAAGATTAATCCAGTGTAATTGGCCTGTTATGTTGGACATTGTCTTCTGTGTTGGCATCGATATGTTCCTGTCTTGTCCTTACTCTCATGGTGGGTAGAGTAAATAGTTCCGTGATTTGGGTGTTCATGGTAGGTCGCTCTATTCTTATGTGAATTGCCTCAAGAATTTGTAATCTTCTTGAATCTTGGGTTTTGTCTATTATGCAAGTATTCTTGTTCAACATTTCTCTTGTTAGAGTAATGTCATGGGCTTGTCTCATGTGATTCCTAGGGGCACCAGATTGAAGATGGCATGTCAAACGCCTCGTCAGCTTGGTCGACGTCATGCCTATGTACTTACATTGAAGGTTACATCCTTCGTGGGGGCAAGTGTACATGTATACAACGCATGACTGCTGTAGAGGGTTCTCCGTCGGCTTCGGGCTGTTTTTGATAAGGAGTTCGGAAGTCTTCTTGGTTTTGTAGAATATTATCAGGTTTATGTTTTGGTTAGGAGTAGTGCTTTTTACTCCTTTACGGATTATTTCTTTCATTATTCTTTCCTCTTTTATATGTTCACTGTGCATGGTTGATTTGTAATATAATTTTATTGGGGATGATGTGGTTTCTGTTCTAGGTTCTGAATTATACCAACGGTCCAAGTGTCTTCTTATAGCAGCGTTTATTTCCGCGTTGCTATATCCGTTGTTCACCAATACCTGAGTTACTCTTTCAAACTCTCTACTCACGTTGCTCCATTCAGAGCAGTGGGTAAGCGCTCGACGAATATAAGCATTGAGAACACTGGCTTTGTATCTTTGGGGGCACTCACTTCTACCGTTCAGGCATAATCCTATGTTGGTGGGCTTGGTATATACGTTGGTGCTTAAAGAGGTTCCTGTTTTTGTTATTAGTACATCCAAGAATGGCAGACTGTTATTTTCACTATTTTCATGTGTAAATCGGAGTACTGACTCTCTCTCTAGGTGTCTTTTTAGGTCAATTAGTTCATCTGAGTCATTTACTATTACGAATATGTCATCTACATAACGGCAGTATACAGTTGGATTTTGTCTGCTACTGAAGACCCTATCTTCGATGGTTCCCATATAAAAATTAGCAAATAAAACTCCTAAGGGGGAGCCCATTGCTACTCCGTCTATTTGTAAATACATGTCTCCTTGTGGACTGATGAAAGGGGCTTCCTTTGTACATGCTTCGAGAAGACTTTTCAAGTGTGGCTCAGGTATGTCTAATTTGGGGGTGCTCTCGTCTCTGTATACTCTGTCCAGTATCATTCCTATGGTTGTGTCGACTGGGACGTTGGTAAAAAGGGATTCAACGTCCAGGGAAGCGATGATTCCATCGGGCTGGGTAGATTTGATCAATTCTAGGAAATCTGCTGATGATTGTAGACTAAACTTACTTGGAGTGTATGGAGTTAGGAGTTCATTGAGTTTCTTTGCCAGGTGATAAGTTGGGGTTGGTATTTGACTGATTATAGGGCGTAGTGGGTTACCTGGTTTATGCGTCTTAACATTGCCGTAGGCATATCCTAAGCCATAGTCGCCTTGAAGTTTATTGAAATGCACACTACCTTTCTTTGCGTTGATTGCTGTAATTGTTTTGTTTACTTTCCACTTAAGGTCTTCTACGGGGTTCCTCGTGATTCGTTGAAATTTGGAGTCGTCACTTAGGATGTCGCTAATTTTGTTCATGTATTCATGGGTAGGAATCAATACATATGCTGCTGTTTTGTCGGCTTTTCTTATTGTTACGTCTTTCAGATTTTTTAGTTGTTTCGCTGCTTCTTTGAGTCGTGGGGTTAAGATTGTAGATGAATATGTTCCTCGTTTTTTCCCTGCTTCTGCAAGTAGTTCAGCTTGAAGTGTGTCAGTGGTGATGACTTTTTTGTTGTCTTCTAGCTTATGGATATCGTCCAGAAGCATTTCGATTTCCAGGCGTTTTTGATGCATCTTTGGTTTAGATAAGAATTGACAATTTAGACCAAGATTTAAGAGGTCTCGTTGGTCCTGGGTAAGATCATAAGAAGTCAGGTTAAAGTAGCCATCTTTAGGACGAGGGATTTTTAGCTGTCCACCGTTTAGGGATGTTAACTTACGGAGTGTCTTTGTTTCTACAAGAGTTTTATGTTGTTGTTTCAGGATAAATAGTTCACTGTTGATGGTTTGCTTGAGTTGGATAGGGATGTCGTACTGCGTCCATTTGTTTAACAGATGCTCCGCCTGCTCTATAAAGGTTTGGAGGGCTTCCTTCTTCTTGTTTAGTTGATGCCGAATGAGCTCTTGCCTATACCTATAGGTAAACTCTGTATTGCGGACTGCTGGGTCATGTGGGTTTATATTGGTGTATACTGGCAGCAGGTTTTCTTTCAAACATGTTTCATTGAATATGACCGCATATTCTGTATTTATTATTTTCTGGTTTAGAGCTTCTATCCCTCTAACTATTTTCTTAGCATCAGGGCTTAATTGGAATAGGAGTTCTCCAAAACTCATTTTCGTACTTTTAAGGTGAAGAAAAGAAGTGATTTACTATAGAGTGTATTACACTTATTTGTATAATTTGCACGACGTTTCGAACCTCCATGGTTCATTCTCAAGTGAACAGATCTTACAATACTAGTTGATTTTATACCCGCATTAGGTCAGGTGATAATACAATGTAGGTGAAAAACATGGGGGGATACATAAGGGATAAACATAGGGGCTGCAGAAGGCTTATTGGCCCATACGAGGCATCTCCTATCTAAACACAAAGATTAATCCAGTGTAATTGGCCTGTTATGTTGGACATTGTCTTCTGTGTTGGCATCGATATGTTCTTGTCTTGTCCTTACTCTCATGGTGGGTAGAGTAAATAGTTCCGTGATTTGGGTGTTCATGGTAGGTCGCTCTATTCTTATGTGAATTGCCTCAAGAATTTGTAATCTTCTTGAATCTTGGGTTTTGTCTATTATGCAAGTATTCTTGTTCAACATTTCTCTTGTTAGAGTTATGTCATGGGCTTGTCTCATGTGATTCCTAGGGGCACCAGATTGAAGATGGCATGTCAAACGCCTCGTCAGCTTGGTCGACGTCATACCTATGTACTTACATTGAAGGTTACATCCTTCGTGGGGGCAAGTGTACATGTATACAACGCTTGACTGCTGTAGAGGGTTCTCCGTCGGCTTCGGGCTGTTTTTGATAAGGAGTTCGGAAGTCTTCTTGGTTTTGTAGAATATTATCAGGTTTATGTTTTGGTTAGGAGTAGTGCTTTTTACTCCTTTACGGATTATTTCTTTCATTATTCTTTCCTCTTTTATATGTTCACTGTGCATGGTTGATTTGTAATATAATTTTATTGGGGATGTTGTGGTTTCTGTTCTAGGTTCTGAATTATACCAACGGTCCAAGTGTCTTCTTATAGCAGCGTTTATTTCCGCGTTGCTATATCCGTTGTTCACCAATACCTGAGTTACTCTTTCAAACTCTCTACTCACGGTGCTCCATTCAGAGCAGTGGGTAAGCGCTCGACGAATATAAGCATTGAGAACACTGGCTTTGTATCTTTGGGGGCACTCACTTCTACCGTTCAGGCATAATCCTATGTTGGTGGGCTTGGTATATACGTTGGTGCTTAAAGAGGTTCCTGTTTTTGTTATTAGTACATCCAAGAATGGCAGACTGTTATTTTCACTATTTTCATGTGTAAATCGGAGTACTGACTCTCTCTCTAGGTGTCTTTTTAGGTCAATTAGTTCATCTGAGTCTTTTACTATTACGAATATGTCATCTACATAACGGCAGTATACAGTTGGTTTTTGTCTGCTACTGAAGACCCTATCTTCGATGGTTCCCATATAAAAATTAGCAAATAAAACTAGTTAGAGGGATAGAAGCCCTAAACCAGAAAATAATAAATACAGAATATGCGGTCATATTCAATGAAACATGTTTGAAAGAAAACCTGCTGCCAGTATACACCAATATATATATATATATATATATATATATATATATATATATATATATATATATATATATATATATATATATATATATATATATATATATATGTATATATGTATATATGTATATATATATATATATATATATATATATATATATATATATATAAATATATATATATATATATATATAAATATATATATATATATATGTATATATGTATATATATATATATATATATATATATATATATATATATATATATATATATATATGTATATATGTGTGTATATATATATATATATATATATATATATATATATATATATACATATAAACATATATACATATATATATATATATATATATATATATATATATATATATATATATATATACATATATACATATATACATATATATATATATATATATATATATATATATATATATATATATATATATATATATATATATATATATATATACATATACATATATATATATATATATATATATATATATATATACATATACATATATATATATATATATATATATATATATATACATATATACATATATGACAATGTATATACATATATATATATATATATATATATATATATATATATATGTATATATATACATATATATATATATATATATATGTATATATATATATATATGTATATATATACATATATATATATATATATATATATATATATATATATATATATATATATATATATATATATATATATATACATATATACATATATACATATATATATATATATATATATATATATATATATATATATATATATATATATATATATATATATATGTCGTACCTAGTAGCCAGAACGCAGTTCTTGGCCTACTATGCAAGGCCCGATTTGCCTAATAAGCCAAGTTTTCCTGAATTAATATATTTTCTCTAATTTTTTTCTTATGAAATGATAAAGCTACCCATTTCATTATGTATGAAGTCATTTTTTTTTATTGGAGTTAAAATTAACGTAGATATATGACCGAACCTAACCAACCCTACCTAACCTAACCTAACCTATCTTTATAGGTTAGGTTAGGTTAGGTAGCCGAAAAAGTTAGGTTAGGTTAGGTTAGGTAGTCGAAAAGCAATTAATTCATGAAAACTTGGCTTATTAGGCAAATCGGGCCTTGCATAGTAGGCTGAGAAGTGCGTTCTGGCTACTAGGTACGACATATACATATATACATATATATATATATATATATATATATATATATATATATATATATATATATATATATACATACATATATATATATATACATACATATATATATATATATATATATATATATATATATATATATATATATATATATATATATATATATATATATATATATATATACATATATACATATATACATATATATATATATATATATATATATATATATATATATATATATATATATATATATATATATATATATATATATATATATATATATATATATATATATATATATATATATATATATATATATATATATATATATATATATATATATATATATATATATATATATATATATATATATATATATATATATATATATATATATATATATATATATATATATATATATATATATATATATATATATATATATATATATATATATATATATATATATATATATATATATATATATATATATATATATATATATATATATATATATATATATATATATATATATATATATATATACTCCCTCGTCCGATGCCTTCCCAAATGGTATGATTTTCACATCAGAAAATTGGGAACATCAAGTGTTCTGATGTTACCATCATTGAAATATAAGAAAACCAGTTAAAAAATTTAATGAAAATATGAAAAAATATAAAAATACCTATCACAGGTGTGGCATCTATACTTATAATTACGAAATGAATGGTATGGTAAACAAGACAGCTCAATTCCAACACAATGTCACACAAAATAATTCACTATAAAATAAAATAAATCGAAATCTATGCAAATCAAATTTATCAATGCAATCAGAAACATTGAAATGGAATTCGTGACATATTTAAAATAGCGTGCATGTTGCCATTATGTACAACAGATGACGCCCTTTTTCAAAAATGCATGTTTTTACCTGTCACAGGGGTGACATCTATATATAAGGCATATAAAAAGACGCGCCTATTCGAATGCAACGTTGTGTCAAAATTTCAAAGAAATTGGTTAAGAACTTTTGGAGATTACAGTGTGTGTTGCCCTTACATCCAACAGATGGCGCTGTTTTAAAAAAAAACGCATGTTTTTTTCTGTCACAGGTGGGGCATGTATATAGTAAATATATAAAAAGACGCGCCTATTCGAATGCAGCGTTGTGACAAAATTTCAAAGCAATCGGTAAAGAGGTTTCGAAGATTTTCTTCACATGAAAAGATCTTGAAAAACACAGTTTTTCAGAAAAAGCATGTTTTTTTACCATCACAGATGTGATATCTGTGATATTTTATAGTATGAATATAAAAACCTGCTCGGATGCAAATGGAACGTTGTGTGAAAATTTCAAATCAATCGGTGAAGTACTTTCGGAGATTAGCGATTTTGAACAAATGAACATTTCCAATTTTATTTATATAGATATGTGAACAAGCTTGAATGGTCCCCAGGCATATATATGCAACTGAAAACTCCACACCCCAGAAGTGACTCGAACCCATACTGCCAGGAGCACTATGCAACTGATGATAAAAAAAAAAACTCCCCATTTTTTGGAGGACGGGCTGCCGGAACAAGTGCTTCACTGACGAATTTTCTTCGAACCACCACAACGCTATAAATGCCTCAGCCACGTACCACAAATACAAATAATCGCCAACAGAACCTAAACACCTAACCTAACCTAACCTATGCCTATATATGCACAATATGCTAATATATTATAATATTAACTTATATATGAGAAAATTCCCTTTTTGAATAAACAGCATGTTAAAATTTATGAATGCGTCTCTGGGCTCGACCCCTGGATGTAATAGACTTGAGTCGAGGACAGATTGTGTGTGAATCGTTTTTCATTCATAAACAAGGGGTTTGGCGGGTGCTAGGAAACCCTTTTGGATCTTTGGAGGACGGGCTGCCACCTTACTGCTTCTCTCTGCTACCAGTCACCTGTACCTCATCACCTACCAGAGGAGCAGACTAGATAATGGGAAACATTATCAATGTAAGGGTTAACTGTTTAACTCGGAACCTGGATCATAAACGGTGCAGAGGTTCGTCACAGACGGCAACCTGTTCTTGCTATAAGATAGTACCTATATAACTAAAGGCTTATATTTTTATTTATTTATACAAGAGTTCTTACATTCTTGTACTGCCACTAGTTTGCTTAGCGTTTCGGGCATGTCCCTAAACCTATGTTCCCTAAACTTCTGTGTTATGTTCCCGCGAAAAATCATTTAACAACCAGGTACCCATTTTATTGTTGAGTTAAACATTGGCTATTGTTAAGGGTTTGCACCTAGTAAATCCTCCCCGGCCAGGATACTGTGGAGGCGGTGGCCTAGGGGTTATGGCCGACCAACCACGTGGTAATCAACTATTATAAATTGTGGGTTGGTGGTGTTGTTGCTGATCCTTCTTTACGGACAACCCAACCCACAACTCGGTAGAGTGCTTATACTTCACTAGGAGATCACACTAGGCACTTCTGGCTCTTGGAGAGGGGCTCAACGTCACACGTTTAGGAGATGCGTCTCGAACACTTAGCCTCGTTGTCACGTGCACACACCCACTCGAGCCGCTGTGACTCCCCACTCTCTCCTTAGGTGATATGATCTCTATCCCCTTTGACTTACTAGTTTTCTGTCCTACCCTGTCCACAGCAGTGGTACTTGGTTCTTTCTCTCTCTCTCCTTCTTTACTACTTCTTGGGAAGCCTCACTAGGACAAGGGCAAACACCAGCAAATTTGGATACATTTACTGGACAAAGCACATACACATAATAATAATGAACCCTACACTCTCTACTATTTCGGTCAGGTTGCACTCCAACACCATTAGAACACATTCATCAGCTTATCAAGTGGTATCCTATCTTCTGATTCACCACCTGATACTATCAACCTCCTCAAGTAGATCAAGTCTTATAATACAATGTTGCACTATCAGCAAGAGAATATATATATATCTATAAACGAGTCCAAGGAAAACCAGCATATGAATGCAAAAACATATATATATATCAGTATAAATGTTCTTTGATACACAACAAATGATCAATTGATCCCCCTTATCAGTTCTAGAA
The DNA here is from genome assembly GCF_040958095.1 of Procambarus clarkii. NCBI lineage: Eukaryota > Metazoa > Arthropoda > Malacostraca > Decapoda > Cambaridae > Procambarus > Procambarus clarkii. The sequence continues at coordinate 6,969,518 of NC_091229.1, forward strand.
CACATACATCTGTAGGTAATCCAGCATACGACTGTAACTCTAAACTTCAGTATAAACTCCTTGGCACAAAATATGGCAAACTATCACTCGCCTTCCACTGCGTCTTGCACGCTAATGACAACCAAACACTATCACCTCCCTACAAGTAATCATTTAGAACTTCCCTTCCACATCTGGAAGTTCACTACCCTGATCTCTTCAGGTTCATCCGGGTTTAACTACCAGGATCCTCTGCAGCTCGTCCAGGCTGCTACCATGAAGTTTTCCTTGAGCAATTACAGTGCTTCACCCTTCTGCTAGGGTCCTCCACAGCTCTCTTGGCTGCTACACCACGAAGTTTCCTCGAGCAGCTATGGTGCTTCACAACCTCTACAGAGGCATGCGACACTCCTCTTCACTGCTTCTCCTCACAGCTCGTGGTCCTCTCCTCCACTACCTTGGAGTCTCATCAACTACTCCCTCTGTGCTGGCTTCGAAGTTCTCAGCAACTTCTTCCCCAAAGACAAACCTGAAACCCATTGACTCTCCAATAAAAATGTTTCCCCTTAAACACATAAACAAAAAATAACCACACAATATGTTTGCCTCCTATACCCATCTGCTCTCTACATACTGTGAGACTGGACTCCCCCGTTTTGGGCGGGTCCATGCTCCACCTCGCCCGGCGGTCCTCACTCACTCTGGGAGGGTCCTCCGCCGCCAGGAGCTGGGCTCTGTCAGTCACCTGCCAGCGCTCAGAGGAGACGGATGTCTCTCCGTCCTCCAGGATGTTCCTCCCTCTCCACTCTCTTATTTTAGGCCTGCTGTCTTATCAAAACATGTCTAACTTATAAATAAACATTGCTACTGTCGCTGGGCACACAACCAACTACAAGCAATCACTATGAACTGGCTTAAATCGTGCTTACCACAGATTGTCTGGTCGAGGGCGCTCCTCCCTCTGAGTCTGGTCAAGGCACTCCCACGGTCCACGATAATGTCTCTGGGTGGCTTAATAAACACTCCTCGCCGTCCAGAACTTGAGACCACAACGTTCCCAGCTCGATTCTACAGCTGGCACGCCTGCACACTTCTCCTCTCTTGGAGATATATCACTAGGGGTTCCTTTCTGACGGGAGCTCAAACGGAGCACGGCCTCCCAATGCGATGTCTGGCACTCAGTGAGGTCAAAGCCCTCCAGAAGCGAGGCTCACGCCTCCAGCAAATTATCTACATCTCCTAACCAGTCATTTATCTAATTTCCTATTCACTGCCCATAATCTTAAACTGTTTAGCGAATTTACCTAATTATTTCTATATATGAATCTTCATGTCTGTATATCTCCGACCTCCTAGTTAGGTCAGGCCTGATAGAATAATTCTCAAAGGGGAGACTCGTTTTTCGACTACCTGGGATCATAACACTCCCTCCCCCTTGTTTTTGAGAGTTATTCCAGTGGCATAGCTCGGAATAATACATCCGCCACCACACTGTCTCGTTCTTCAACCGATTGGTTCGACCGGTTAATCTGCTTACATACTCCTACCTTGAGGTGCTTCCGGGGCTTAGCGTCCCCGGGGCTCGGTCGTCGACCAGGCCTCCTGGTTGCTGGACTGATCAACCAGGCTGTTGGACGCGGCTGCTCGCAGCCTGACGTATGAGTCACAGCCTGGTTGATCAGGTATCCTTTGGAGATGCTTATCCAGTTCTCTCTTGAACACTGTGAGGGGATTGCCAGTTATGCCCCTTATGTGTAGCGGAAGCGTGTTGAACAGTCTCGGGCCTCTGATGTTGATAGAGTTCTCTCTCACAGTACCTGTTGCACCTCCGCTTTTCAACGGGGGTATTCTGCACATCCTGCCATGTCTTCTGGTCTCATGTGATGTTATTTCTGTGTGAAGGTTTGGGACCAGCCCCTCTAATATTTTCCACGTGTAAATTATTATGTATCTCTCCCGCCTGCGCTCAAGGGAGTACAGATTTAGGTTCTTTAGTCGGTCCCAATAGTTTAGGTGTTTTACTGAGTGGATTCTAGCAGTAAAGGATCTCTGCATGCTCTCCAGGTCAGCAATTTCTCCAGCTTTGAAAGGGGCTGTCATTGTACAGCAGTACTCCACTCTAGAGAGCACAAGCGTTTTGAAAAGTGTCATCATCGGTATAGCATCTCTAGTGTGAAAAGTTCTTGTTTTCCAACCTGTCATTTTTCTTGCAGTTGTGACGGATACTTTATTGTGTTCTTTAAAGGTAAGGTCTTCCGACATGAGTACACCCAGATCCTTTACATTGCCTTTACGTTCTATGTTATGATTTGCCTGAGTTTTGTACGTGGTTTCCGTTTTTATATTTTCATTTTTTCCATAGCGCATGAGCTGGAACTTATCTTCGATAAACACCATATTATTTTCTGTAGCCCATAGAAAGATCTGGTCTACATCTGACTGGAGGTTTGCCGTGTCCTCTATGTTGCCTACTCTCATGAAGATCCTAGTGTCATCTGCAAAGGATGATACAGTGCTATAGGTTGTGTTCTTGTCTATGTCCGATATGAGGATGATAAAAAGTACTGGAGCAAGCACAGTACCCTGGGGGACTGAGCTCTTCATGGTTGATGGGCTGGATTTTATTTTGTTAACTATTACACATTGGGTTCTGTTGGTCAGGAAATTGTAGATCCATCTGCCTATTTTTCCGGTAATTCCTTTTGAACGCATTTTATGTGCAATAACGCCATGGTCACATTTATCAAAAGCTTTTGCGAAATCTGTGTAAATTACATCAGCGTTTTGTTTGTCTTCCATAGCATCTAATGCCATATCATAGTGGTCCAGCAACTGCGACAGGCAAGAGCGCCCTGTTCTGAAACCATGTTGTCCGGGGTTATGGAGATGCTGTGATTCCATGTATTTTGTGATCTTACTTCTTAGCACTCTCTCAAAATTTTTTATAATGTGCGATGTTAGTGCTATCGGTCTGTAATTTTTTGCCTCTGCCTTATTTCCTCCTTTATGAATTGGTGCTATCTCTGCTGTTTTTAGTATATCAGGACCCCTAAGAAAAAAGAGGAAGAGATGCAGATTGGAACGGGAACGTCGTTCCCTATATAGGCGAAGAAAACGAATCGCGGAACAACTTGAGAGTCGCACCCTATCTCAAGAACGGCGAAGAAGGTTAGGTAAAGAAATAGAAGCAATTGAACGCAAGCTACAAGAATCATACAAAACCCAGGAGAGGCAAAGAGAGGAAAAGGCCATCAGTGAATTAGAGAGAAATCCGAAATATTTTTTCTCCTACGCAAAATCAAGATCAAAAACCACATCTAGTATCGGGCCCCTGCGAAAGGTAGACGGAACTTTCACCGATGACAACAAAGAAATGTTGAAATAAAAAATACTCCCTTAGGAGACTACAATTAGTTCGTTGTTCCTTGCAACATCTGGCTCACAACTCGCCAGAAACATGATCTTTTCACAGACGATCTGACTTCTCTGTCACCTCTTCGCTAGGCTGTCCTCCTTGGATGCCTGCACTCCATCGGTCCACTCTACTTATTGTTTCCACCCTCCGTTTCCTCGTCTTCTTCTCTTCACGTCCAGAGTCAGACATCTACTGTCTGTACCTCCTCTGTCGTCTTCACACTTCCATCTACTGCCATTATATTTCCATCACCTGTCATCATATTTCACTCCCTCGTCTTCACCGACGATCCTCCCTTTCGTCTCCTCATTTATCCGAGACCTCATCCTGTTTGACTTCCAGGGAGTCCTCGGCTTTCTTCTATTCCCCCATGCTTGTGTCATCATCCTCTTCCCACACTTCTCACCTCTATACAACTCCATTTCTTCTCCTTCAACTCTTCTTCGTTCCCTAAATGTTTCTTCGAGCACTGTACTACAGCCAACAGCACTCAACCATACATGTCGCTTTACCTCTCCTAGAGTGCTTGTGAACATCTCTCCACACATACTGTCTCTTCTCCTTTCATTTTCTCGGCTACTACTTTTCTTCACTATCTCTCCTCCGCGTTTTCTGTGAAACATGTCCACTCCTGACACCTCAAACAACTTAACTCCATTATCCAAATGCCTCTGTGCTCGTGGACAACTTGACGCTCTACTCCCGTCCTCAGTATGTCCACATCCTTCCTCATTCCTACTCAGCACAGTTGCGTTCACCTTCCGACTCTTAATTTCAGCGAGCTGGGCTCTATTCTGGTCCGCTCTCTTCCCAGTATTCTTCTTCAGCTGGGTCATCCTCGCTTTTGACCTCACCGAGACTCCATTTTCATGGGCTGGACCTTCATCAAATAACCACGCTATATCTACATCGATATCTTCCACCGGTTCAATCGACACTGTCTCATCTTCTCCAGCGTTTTCCTCGTCGGCCACCTCTGCCTTCCTCGCTACCGAGACAGGGTTTTCAATGGCTTGGCGGTTTCCTGACTCATCCCCTCGGATGTCAGTCAGGTTCACACTCTCAGGTGTCCCACCCGTGCCCTGGCCTTCTGGGCACTCCTCTGGCACAGTCTCCGCTATGATTCTTGGCAACACCTTTGTCCCGCACAAGTCATTCCCTAGGATCACTTGGATTCCTGGAACAGGTATGTCAGGACACACTCCCAACATCACCTCTGCCGACACATATTCCGACCTTAGCTGGACAGCACATACGGACATGTTACTCTCAGCCAATAACCCATATACTTTCATCTTCCCACTGCCAGCTAACCGTCGATCATTCCCAATCAGGCTTCTCGTAATCAAGCTCTGATTAGCTCCGGTATCTCTTAAGATACCAACTTTTACTTCAGGTTGGCCTCCTATACTTATCCAACCTTTACTCATGAAAGGCCTATACCTCTCGTTCACTAAGTTCACCCTCTGTGGTTTGTCTTGGAACGTGTTAGTATATTTACTTCGGGGGTCACCCATGGCCAGGGTCACAACTCTTTTGCCCTGCCGACAATCTCGCATCACGTGGCCCAACCCGTTGCAATTGTAACGCCTCACCTGGGAAAAGTCTCTTCTATATGTACCAGAGTGGCTCTGACTTTGTCTACTCGCATGAGAGTTCCTAGGGCAAGGCACACTACCTGCACTCTGCGGGGCTTTACCAGACTCTTGATTTCCTGGATCACGATTAGTTTCTCATTTAGCTCCTCCATCCTCACTTTCAGACGAAGTGCGCGACCTACTCTTCTGAGATTTAGGGTACTTACGTTTATCTGCCCATTTATCAAAATTCTTCTTACCCCAGACTCCTCTGGGTCTTTCATAGTTTCTTCCTCCCCAGACTCCACTGGATCTGCCATTGCTGCGTCTCGCCTCGCTTCTCACTCTGTTCTCCCTCAAGCTCTTGTATGCTTCCGTAATCATATCCGCCCTATCTGTGGCATCTTTCACATCCTTTACCCTTGCTTCTTGGATCTTGAACTTTGTTTCGGGATGCATCATCTCCAAGAACTTCTCCGTGACCATCATTCGCTTCAGGTCAGTGTAAGATCCAACTCCAGCAGCCTCAATCCACTTCTGGAATCGTCTTTCCAGATCCCTTGCTGTCTCAGCAAACGTACATGCTCCAACTTTGATCATCTCTCTGAAGCGCTTCCTATAAGCTTCTGGGGTTAGCTGAAACGAGCGCAATATGCTGCTCTTTACTGTGGCATAATCCTGGCACTCTTCCAGTGACAATTGGGTGTATGCCTCCCTGGCTGCACCGGTCAATCTTCACTGGACCTTTTGGGCCCATTCCTCCTGTGGCCACTCCTTGATGCTGGCTACCTTTCCAAAGTGCTCGAAAAAGTTTTCTGCCTCTTCGAGAACAAACAAGGGAATGTCCTTCTCCCTAACCCTAACATCTGGTGAGTGTGATACCTGGGTGGTGCTCTCTGGCAACCCATGTTCAATCTTTTGTTCAGCCAAGGATCTATTCGCTTCTATCTGCATTTGTTTTGTTCTCTCTTTTTCTTTTTCGACCTGGGTTTTTTCCTTTTCGACCTCTAGTCTTGCTTTCTCTTTTTCTTTCTCCATCTCTAGTCTTGCTTTCTCTTTTTCTTTCTCCTGTTCTAACTCCAGTTCTCTTACTCTTGTTTTCTCTTTTTTTTCAGCTTCATTTTTCATCTGGAGTTCTAATTTCATCTTTTCCAGCTGGAACTGTCTCTCCTTGTCCTCACGCTGCATCTGGAGTTCTATCTGGAACCTTTCCAAGCTCCTATTTCGGCTACTCCTGCTACTGTGGCTACTCTTGCTGCTCCTACTCGATCCTTGGGATCTCATTTCATCCTGCCCATCATCCTCCTTTCCACTTTCAGCTCTTTTCTGGGCTACTTGTTCTGTCGCTTCACTCTTGGCTCTTAACTGCCTCAGGATCTTATCCTTCATCCCAGCTACTTTAGATGCTTTCAACCTGATGCCACATTTTTCCACTATTTGTTTTAATTGATCCCTCGTGTAACCTTCCAAGTCTTCAGGCTTGCCTGACTCCACAAATGCTTGCACCTTATCCATCTTTGTCCTGTGAGTCTTCCCAAGAGAGAGAATATACACCTTTGGTCACACAGTTTATCTATTTCAAGAAGGGGTGTACCAATCCACTCTTGGACAGGGTGTGGGTGTGTCAGTTCACACTCTCCCGGACACAGGCCCCCAATTTATTATAGATTGTGGGTTGGTGGTATTGTCGTTGCTGATCCTTCTTTACGGACAACCCAACCCACAACTCGGTAGAGTACTTATACTTCACTAGGGGATCACACTAGGCGCTTCTGGCTCTTGGAGAGGGGCTCAACGTCACATGTCTAGGGGATGTGGCTCCAAAACTTAGCTTCGTTGTCAAGTGCACACACCCACTCGAGCCGCTGTGATTCCCCACTCTCTCCTTAGGTGATATGATCTCCTCAATCCTCTTTGACTTACTACTTTTCCGTCCTACCCTGTCCACAGCAGTAGTTCGTGGTTCTTACTCTCTCTCTCCTTCTTTACTACTTCTTGGGAAGCCTCACTAGGACAAGGGCAAACTCCAGCAAATTTGGATACATTTACTGGACAAAGCATATACACAATACATACATACATATAATAATAATGAACCCTACACTCTATATTATTTCGGTCAGGTTGCACTCTAACACCATTGGAACTCTATCATCCGCTTATCAAGTGGTATCCTATCTTCTGATTCACCACCTCATACTATCAACATCCTCAAGTAGATCAAGTCTTATAATACAACGTTGCACTATCAGCAAGAGAATATATATATCTATAAACGTGTACAAGGAAAACCAGCATATGAATGCAATAACATATATATATATCAGTATAAATGTTCCTTGATACACAACAAATGATCAATCGATCCCCCTTATCAGTCCTAGAACACATACATCTGTAGGTAATCCAGCCTACGACTGTAACTCTAAACTTCAGTATAAACTCCTTGGCACAAAATATGGCAAACTATCACTTGCCTTCCACTGCGTCTTGCACGCTAATGACAACCAAACACTATCACCTCCCTACAAGTAATCATTTAGAACTTCCCTTCCACATCTGGAAGTTCACTACCCTGATCTCTTCAGGTTCTTCCGGGTTTAACTACCAGGATCCTCTGCAGCTCCTCCAGGCTGCTACCATGAAGTTCACCTTGAGCAACTACAGTGCTTCACCCTTCTGCTAGGGCCCTCCACAGCTCTCTTGGCTGCTACACCACGAAGTTTCCTCGAGCAGCTATGGTGCTTCACAACCTCTACAAAAGCATGCGACACTCCTCTTCACTGCTTCTCCTCACTGCTCGTGGTCCTCTCCTCCACTACCTTGGAGTCTCATCAACTACTCCCTCTGTGCTGGCTTCGAAGTTCTCAGCAACTTCCTCCCCAAAGTCAAACCTGCAACCCATTGACACTCCAATAAAAATGTTTCCCCTTAAACACATAAACAAAAAATAACCACACAATATGTTTGCCTCCTATACCCATCTACTCTCTACATACTGTGAGAGTGGACTCCCCCGTTTTGGGCGGGTCCATGCTCCACCTCGCCCGGTGTTCCTCACTCACTCTGGGAGTGTCCTCCGCCGCCAGGAGCTGGGCTCCGTCAGTCACCTGCCAGCGCTCAGAGGAGACGAACGTCGCTCCGTCTTCCAGGATGTTCCTCCCTCTCCACTCTCTTATTTTAGGCCTTCTGTCTTATCAAAACATGTCTAACTTATAAATAAACATTGCTACTGTCGCTGGGCACACGACCAACTACAAGCAATCACTATGAACTGGCTTAAATCGTGCTTACCACAGATTGTCTGGTCGACGGCGCTCCTCCCTCTGACTGAGTCTGGTCAAGGCACTCCCACGGCCCACGATAATGTCTCTGGGCGGCTTAATAAACACTCCTCGCCGTCCAGGACTTGAGACCACAACGTTCCCAGCTCGATTCTACAGCTGGCACGTCTGCACACTTCTCCTCTCTTGGAGATATACCACTAGGGGTTCCTCTCTGACGGGAGCTCAAACGGAGCACGGCTTTCCCCTGTGATGTCTGGCACTCAGTGAGGTCAAAGCTCTCCAGAAGCGAGGCTCATGCCTCCAGCAAATTATCTACATCTCCTAACCAGTCATTTATCTAATTTCCTATTCACTGCCCATAATCTTAAACTGTTTAGCAAATTTACCTAATCATTTCTATGTATGAATCTTCATGTCTGTATATCTCCGACCTCCTAGTTAGGTCAGTCTTGATAGAATAACTCTCAAAGGGGAGACTCGTTTATCGGCTACCTGGGATCATCACAAACATACACAGAAATGGGTAGAAAACGGGGAAAACAGTTGCTCACCTTGAGCTGAAGTCTTCTCACAGGAGAGCTGAAGCAATACGACGGCTTCTGGGGACGAGGATGGGCGAGGTTCAATGGTAGCTGGCCAATACGAGGTGCTGGATAACGAATGTCCAGTAGGCGTCACTAACGGGTGTGTGTTCGGTGTGGTGCGGTTCTTCTCTGCCCTCTCTCTCGCCTCCGAGCATGCGCGTGGATGATGTGCAGATGCACGGCGTCCGACTGCCGCCCACCAATCTGAAGCAGCTAACATAAGAAATATTCCCTGACGGGCATTTTGAATGTGGTTCCCTCCACACTCCTCCCGTCCCTATAAAACGAAGGGTGTAATAGAAACTTAATTTAACTTAAAATGTCCTTTTTGAACAGACCCTCCACCGTCTTCACATTGAAGGGGGGGAATGGTATGTATAATAACGGAAGAGAATGTCTGGTCTAATTAAAAAGAGAATACACTGTGACTGGTTCACTATTTATACATTTATGATCTACCTTTGGCACATTTATGATCTACCTATTGATCCTTGGTTCTTTTTAATACTGCACCAAGGTGATATTTAAATTTATTTTTATAATTATAAAATTATATACAATACCCGTATGCAAGTCCTTCTATGCATCCACTTACTTATGTGTATGGGTATTTATGATTATTTTATCTCTGGGTTAAATTAGATATTATTTTCATTCTTTAAATTTTCTATATTTACAATTTGTTATTTATATTCATACTTTGTTCATTCACACTACACTACACAACACTTTTTTTTTATTATTGTTTTTTCTGCACAAGATTGAACAGCCTCTGACTGTTCTCGGTAGTGATTTTGGCCAAGAGCTCTATGTTTATGTCCAGCCATTTTGCTACGCATATTCCTACTTCGCCGATGTAGGCGGGTGAAGACAGGGTGTTTATTCCTACCCTGAACGTTACTGGCGCTGCCGATTCCAGGAGCAGTCGCGCTCTTGGTATTACTTGCAGTGCTTCTATTTGCTGGACTTCTGGCCTTTCCCCGATATCCAAACTAAAATAGGAATTAGAGAAGAAACTGAGCCACTTTTGAACCATAGCTCCATCCCTTGTGAAACCTCGCATATGCATCGGTTGTGCGAAGCAGCAGTACTCTTGAAGATCGGTGAGTGCTGTGTAGTATACCAAGTCCGATTTCTCCCCCCTTGCTGGATGCAGGGAAATAATTAAAGGTCGATGCGCCGAAGCAAATGGGAGTATTCGTCTGAACACGTCTCTCTGTTCCTTCCTCTCTCCCGGGTTTGCCGTCTCCCAATCAAATCTGATCGGGCCCAGAGGTACAGTGAGCATTACCTTCATATATATATATATATATATATATATATATATATATATATATATATAAGGCACAACTCTCCTAAACACGAGAGTGAAGTATACAATTTTAGAACACTTTCCCACCAGGAGACTCGAACCCTAGCCAGCACAGAAGCCTTCCAGCAACTGGCATAACAGGTACGCCTTAACCCGCTCCACCACCTGCTCAGACCCTTAAAAGAGATGGTAATTTCGGAGTATTTAAATACACCAAAGATCACCACCTCCCAAGAGCACTAGAGCAAGTGAGGGGGTCATTTTTACGTTTATTTCATCAAGTCCCTGTTAATATGGGAAGACACAGTGTCTATGCTTAAGGCACAACTCTCCTAAACACGAGAGTGAAGTATACAACTTTAGAACACTTTCCCACCAGGAGACTCGAACCCTAGCCAGCACAGAAGCCTTCCAGCAACTGGCATAACAGGTACGCCTTAACCCGCTCCACCACCTGCTCAGACCCTTAAAAGAGATGGTAATTTCGGAGTATTTAAATACACCAAAGATCACCACCTCCCAAGAGCACTAGAGCAAGTGAGGGGGTCATTTTTACGTTTATTTCATCAAGTCCCTGTTAATATGGGAAGACACAGTGTCTATGCTTAAGGCACAACTCTCCTAAACACGAGAGTGAAGTATACAACTTTAGAACACTTTCCCACCAGGAGACTCGAACCCTAGCCAGCACAGAAGCCTTCCAGCAACTGGCATAACAGGTACGCCTTAACCCGCTCCAACACCTGCTCAGACCCTTAAAAGAGATGGTAATTTCGGAGTATTTAAATACACCAAAGATAACCACCTCCCAAGAGCACTAGAGCAAGTGAGGGGTCATTTTTACGTTTATTTCATCAAGTCCCTGTTAATATGGGAAGACACAGTGTCTATGCTTAAGGCACAACTCTCCTAAACACGAGAGTGAAGTATACAACTTTAGAACACTTTCCCACCAGGAGACTCGAACCCTAGCCAGCACAGAAGCCTTCCAGCAACTGGCATAACAGGTACGCCTTAACCCGCTCCACCACCTGCTCAGACCCTTAAAAGAGATGGTAATTTCGGAGTATTTAAATACACCAAAGATCACCACCTCCCAAGAGCACTAGAGCAAGTGAGGGGTCATTTTTACTTTTATTTCATCAAGTCCCTGTTAATATGGGAAGACACAGAGTCTATGCTTAAGGCACAACTCTCCTAAACACGAGAGTGAAGTATACAACTTTAGAACACTTTCCCACCAGGAGACTCGAACCCTAGCCAGCACAGAAGCCTTCCAGCAACTGGCATAACAGGTACGCCTTAACCCGCTCCACCACCTGCTCAGACCCTTAAAAGAGATGGTAATTTCGGAGTATTTAAATACACCAAAGATCACCACCTCCCAAGAGCACTAGAGCAAGTGAGGGGTCATTTTTACGTTTATTTCATCAAGTCCCTGTTAATATGGGAAGACACAGTGTCTATGCTTAAGGCACAACTCTCCTAAACACGAGAGTGAAGTATACAACTTTAGAACACTTTCCCACCAGGAGACTCGAACCCTAGCCAGCACAGAAGCCTTCCAGCAACTGGCATAACAGGTACGCCTTAACCCGCTCCACCACCTGCTCAGACCCTTAAAAGAGATGGTAATTTCGGAGTATTTAAATACACCAAAGATCACCACCTCCCAAGAGCACTAGAGCAAGTGAGGGGGTCATTTTTACGTTTATTTCATCAAGTCCCTGTTAATATGGGAAGACACAGTGTCTATGCTTAAGGCACAACTCTCCTAAACACGAGAGTGAAGTATACAACTTTAGAACACTTTCCCACCAGGAGACTCGAACCCTAGCCAGCACAGAAGCCTTCCAGCAACTGGCATAACAGGTACGCCTTAACCCGCTCCAACACCTGCTCAGACCCTTAAAAGAGATGGTAATTTCGGAGTATTTAAATACACCAAAGATAACCACCTCCCAAGAGCACTAGAGCAAGTGAGGGGTCATTTTTACGTTTATTTCATCAAGTCCCTGTTAATATGGGAAGACACAGTGTCTATGCTTAAGGCACAACTCTCCTAAACACGAGAGTGAAGTATACAACTTTAGAACACTTTCCCACCAGGAGACTCGAACCCTAGCCAGCACAGAAGCCTTCCAGCAACTGGCATAACAGGTATGCCTTAACCAGCTCCACCACCTGCTCAGACCCTTAAAAGAGATGGTAATTTCGGAGTATTTAAATACACCAAAGATCACCACCTCCCAAGAGCACTAGAGCAAGTGAGGGGTCATTTTTACTTTTATTTCATCAAGTCCCTGTTAATATGGGAAGACACAGAGTCTATGCTTAAGGCACAACTCTCCTAAACACGAGAGTGAAGCATACAACTTTAGAACACTTTCCCACCAGGAGACTCGAACCCTAGCCAGCACAGAAGCCTTCCAGCAACTGGCATAACAGGTACGCCTTAACCCGCTCCACCACCTGCTCAGACCCTTAAAAGAGATGGTAATTTCGGAGTATTTAAATACACCAAAGATCACCACCTCCCAAGAGCACTAGAGCAAGTGAGGGGTCATTTTTACGTTTATTTCATCAAGTCCCTGTTAATATGGGAAGACACAGTGTCTATGCTTAAGGCACAACTCTCCTAAACACGAGAGTGAAGTATACAACTTTAGAACACTTTCCCACCAGGAGACTCGAACCCTAGCCAGCACAGAAGCCTTCCAGCAACTGGCATAACAGGTACGCCTTAACCCGCTCCACCACCTGCTCAGACCCTTAAAAGAGATGGTAATTTCGGAGTATTTAAATACACCAAAGATCACCACCTCCCAAGAGCACTAGAGCAAGTGAGGGGGTCATTTTTACGTTTATTTCATCAAGTTCCTGTTAATATGGGAAGACACAGCGTCTATGTTTAAGGCACAACTCTCCTAAACACGAGAGTGAAGTATACAACTTTAGAACACTTTCCCACCAGGAGACTCGAACCCTAGCCAGCACAGAAGCCTTCCAGCAACTGGCATAACAGGTACGCCTTAACCCGCTCCACCACCTGCTCAGACCCTTAAAAGAGATGGTAATTTCGGAGTATTTAAATACACCAAAGATCACCACCTCCCAAGAGCACTAGAGCAAGTGAGGGGTCATTTTTACGTTTATTTCATCAAGTCCCTGTTAATATGGGAAGACACAGTGTCTATGCTTAAGAGAGTTGTGCCTTAAGCATAGACACTGTGTCTTCCCATATTAACAGAGACTTGATGAAATAAACGTAAAAATGACCCCTCACTTGCTCTAGTGCTCTTGGGAGGAGGTGATCTTTGGTGTATTTAAATACTCCGAAATTACCATCTCTTTTATGGGTCTGAGCAGGTGGTGGAACGGGTTAAGGCGTACCTGTTATGCCAGTTGCTGGAAGGCTTCTGTGCTGGCTAGGGTTCGAGTCTCCTGGTGGGAAAGTGTTCTAAAGTTGTATACTTCACTCTCGTGTTTAGGAGAGTTGTGCCTTAAGCATGGACACTGTGTCTTCCCATATTAACAGGGACTTGATGAAATAAACGTAAAAATGACCCCTCACTTGCTCTAGTGCTCTTGGGAGGTGGTGATCTTTGGTGTATTTAAATACTCCGAAATTACCATCTCTTTTAAGGGTCTGAGCAGGTGGTGGAGCGGGTGAAGGCGCACCTGTTATGCTAATTGCTGGAAGGCTTCTGTGCTGGCTAGGGTTCGAGTCTCCTGGTGGGAAAGTGTTCTAAAGTTGTATACTTCACTCTCGTGTTTAGGAGAGTTGTGCCTTAAGCATAGACACTGTGTCTTCCCATATTAACAGGGACTTGATGAAATAAACGTAAAAATGACCCCTCACTTGCTCTAGTGCTCTTGGGAGGTGGTGATCTTTGGTGTATTTAAATACTCCGAAATTACCATCTCTTTTAAGGGTCTGAGCAGGTGGTGGAGCGGGTTAAGGCGTACCTGTTATGCCAGTTGCTGGAAGGCTTCTGTGCTGGCTAGGGTTCGAGTCTCCTGGTGGGAAAGTGTTCTAAAGTTGTATACTTCACTCTCGTGTTTAGGAGAGTTGTGCCTTAAGCATAGACACTGTGTCTTCCCATATTAACAGGCACTTGATGAAATAAACGTAAAAATGACCCCTCATTTGCTCTAGTGCTCTTGGGAGGTGGTGATCTTTGGTGTATTTAAATACTCCGAAATTACCATCTCTTTTAAGGGTCTGAGCAGGTGGTGGAGCGGGTTAAGGCGTACCTGTTATGCCAGTTACTGGAAGGCTTCTGTGCAGGCTAGGGTTCGAGTCTCCTGGTGGGAAAGTGTTCTAAAGATATATATATATATATATATATATATATATATATATATATATATATATATATATATATATATATATATATATATATATATATATATAAATATATATATATATATATAACTGAAAACTCACACCCCAGAAGTGACTCGAACCCATACTCCCAGAAGCAACGCAACTGGTATGTACAAGACGCCTTAATCCACTTGACCATCACGACCGGACATAATGAGGTGATAGCCGAGGCTATTTGAACCACCCCACCGCCGGCACTCGGATAGTAATCTTGGGCATAGCATTTTACCAAATCACCTCATTCTTTGGGGCACACGTGAGGAACACAAATGCGAACAAGCCTGAATGGTCCCCAGGACAATATGCAACTGAAAACTCACACCTCAGAAGTGACTCGAACCCATACTCCCAGAAGCAACGCAACTGGTATGTACAAGACGCCTTAATCCACTTGACCATCACGACCGGACATAATGAGGTGATAGCCGAGGCTATTTGAACCACCCCACCGCCGGCACTCGGATAGTAATCTTGGGCATAGCATTTTACCAAATCACCTCATTCTTTGGGGCACACGTGAGGAACACAAATGCGAACAAGCCTGAATGGTCCCCAGGACAATATGCAACTGAAAACTCACACCCCAGAAGTGACTCGAACCCATACTCCCAGAAGCAACGCAACTGGTATGTACAAGACGCCTTAATCCACTTGACCATCACGACCGGACATAATGAGGTGATAGCCGAGGCTATTTGAACCACCCCACCGCCGGCACTCGGATAGTAATCTTGGGCATAGCATTTTACCAAATCACCTCATTCTTTGGGGCACATGTGAGGAACACAAATGCGAACAAGCCTGAATGGTCCCCAGGACAATATGCAACTGAAAACTCACACCCCAGAAGTGACTCGAACCCATACTCCCAGAAGCAACGCAACTGGTATGTACAAGACGCCTTAATCCACTTGACCATCACGACCGGACATAATGAGGTGATAGCCGAGGCTATTTTAACCACCCCACCGCCGGCACTCGGATAGTAATCTTGGGCATAGCATTTTACCAAATCACCTCATTCTTTGGGGCACACGTGAGGAACACAAATGCGAACAAGCCTGAATGGTCCCCAGGACAATATGCAACTGAAAACTCACACCCCAGAAGTGACTCGAACCCATACTCCCAGAAGCAACGCAACTGGTATGTACAAGACGCCTTAATCCACTTGACCATCACGACCGGACATAATGAGGTGATAGCCGAGGCTATTTGAACCACCCCACCGCCGGCACTCGGATAGTAATCTTGGGCATAGCATTTTACCAAATCACCTCATTCTTTGGGGCACACGTGAGGAACACAAATGCGAACAAGCCTGAATGGTCCCCAGGACAATATGCAACTGAAAACTCACACCCCAGAAGTGACTCGAACCCATACTCCCAGAAGCAACGCAACTGGTATGTACAAGACGCCTTAATCCACTTGACCATCACGACCGGACATAATGAGGTGATAGCCGAGGCTATTTGAACCACCCCACAGCCGGCACTCGGATAGTAATCTTGGGCATAGCATTTTACCAAATCACCTCATTCTTTGGAGCACACGTGAGGAACACAAATGCGAACAAGCCTGAATGGTCCCCAGGACAATATGCAACTGAAAACTCACACCCCAGAAGTGACTCGAACCCATACTCCCAGAAGCAACGCAACTGGTATGTACAAGACGCCTTAATCCACTTGACCATCACGACCGGACATAATGAGGTGATAGCCGAGGCTATTTGAACCACCCCACAGCCGGCACTCGGATAGTAATCTTGGGCATAGCATTTTACCAAATCACCTCATTCTTTGGAGCACACGTGAGGAACACAAATGCGAACAAGCCTGAATGGTCCCCAGGACAATATGCAACTGAAAACTCACACCCCAGAAGTGACTCGAACCCATACTCCCAGAAGCAACGCAACTGGTATGTACAAGACGCCTTAATCCACTTGACCATCACGACCGGACATAATGAGGTGATAGCCGAGGCTATTTGAACCACCCCACCGCCGGCACTCGGATAGTAATCTTGGGCATAGCATTTTACCAAATCACCTCATTCTTTGGGGCACACGTGAGGAACAGAAATGCGAACAAGCCTGAATGGTCCCCAGGACAATATGCAACTGAAAACTCACACCCCAGAAGTGACTCGAACCCATACTCCCAGAAGCAACGCAACTGGTATGTACAAGACGCCTTAATCCACTTGACCATCACGACCGGACATAATGAGGTGATAGCCGAGGCTATTTGAACCACCCCACCGCCGGCACTCGGATAGTAATCTTGGGCATAGCATTTTACCAAATCACCTCATTCTTTGGGGCACACGTGAGGAACACAAATGCGAACAAGCCTGAATGGTCCCCAGGACAATATGCAACTGAAAACTCACACCCCAGAAGTGACTTGAACCCATACTCCCAGAAGCAACGCAACTGGTATGTACAAGACGCCTTAATCCACTTGACCATCACGACCGGACATAATGAGGTGATAGCCGAGGCTATTTGAACCACCCCACCGCCGGCACTCGGATAGTAATCTTGGGCATAGCATTTTACCAAATCACCTCATTCTTTGGGGCACACGTGAGGAACACAAATGCGAACAAGCCTGAATGGTCCCCAGGACAATATGCAACTGAAAACTCACACCCCAGAAGTGACTCGAACCCATACTCCCAGAAGCAACGCAACTGGTATGTACAAGACGCCTTAATCCACTTGACCATCACGACCGGACATAATGAGGTGATAGCCGAGGCTATTTGAACCACCCCACCGCCGGCACTCGGATAGTAATCTTGGGCATAGCATTTTACCAAATCACCTCATTCTTTGGGGCACACGTGAGGAACACAAATGCGAACAAGCCTGAATGGTCCCCAGGACAATATGCAACTGAAAACTCACACCCCAGAAGTGACTCGAACCCATACTCCCAGAAGCAACGCAACTGGTATGTACAAGACGCCTTAATCCACTTGACCATCACGACCGGACATAATGAGGTGATAGCCGAGGCTATTTGAACCACCCCACCGCCGGCACTCGGATAGTAATCTTGGGCGTAGCATTTTACCAAATCACTTCATTCTTTGGGGCACACGTGAGGAACATAAATGCAAACAAGCCTGAATGGTCCCCAGGACAATATGCAACTGAAAACTCACACCCCAGAAGTGACTCGAACCCATACTCCCAGAAGCAACGCAACTGGTATGTAAAAGACGCCTTAATCCACTTGACCATCACGACCGGACATAATGAGGTGATAGCCGAGGCTATTTGAACCACCCAACCGCCGGCACTCGGATAGTAATCTTGGGCATAGCATTTGAATGAGGTGATTTGGTATAGAATGAGGTGATTTGGTATAATGCTATGCCCAAGATTACTATCCGAGTGCCGGCGGTGGGGTGGTTCAAATAGCCTCGGCTATCACCTCATTATGTCCGGTCGTGATGGTCAAGTGGATTAAGGCGTCTTGTACATACCAGTTGCGTTGCTTCTTGGAGTATGGGTTCGAGTCACTTCTGGGGTGTGAGTTTTCAGTTGCATATTGTCCTGGGGACCATTCAGGCTTGTTCGCATTTGTGTTCCTCACGTGTGCCCCAAAGAATGAGGTGATTTGGTAAAATGCTATGCCCAAGATTACTATCCGAGTGCCGGCGGTGGGGTGGTTCAAATAGCCTCGGCTATCACCTCATTATGTCCGGTCGTGATGGTCAAGTGGATTAAGGCGTCTTGTACATACCAGTTGCGTTGCTTCTGGGAGTATGGGTTCGAGTCACTTCTGGGGTGTGAGTTTTCAGTTGCATATTGTCCTGGGACCATTCAGGCTTGTTCGCATTTGTGTTCCTCACGTGTGCCCCAAAGAATGAGGTGATTTGGTAAAATGCTATGCCCAAGATTACTATCCGAGTGCCGGCGGTGGGGTGGTTCAAATAGCCTCGGCTATCACCTCATTATGTCCGGTCGTGATGGTCAAGTGGATTAAGGCGTCTTGTACATACCAGTTGCGTTGCTTCTGGGAGTATGGGTTCGAGTCACTTCTGGGGTGTGAGTTTTCAGTTGCATATTGTCCTGGGGACCATTCAGCCTTGTTCGCATTTGTGTTCCTCACGTGTGCCCCAAAGAATGAGGTGATTTGGTAAAATGCTATGCCCAAGATTACTATCCGAGTGCCGGCGGTGGGGTAGTTCAAATAGCCTCGGCTATCACCTCATTATGTCCGGTCGTGATGGTCAAGTGGATTAAGGCGTCTTGTACATACCAGTTGCGTTGCTTCTGGGAGTATGGGTTCGAGTCACTTCTGGGGTGTGAGTTTTCAGTTGCATATTGTCCTGGGGACCATTCAGGCTTGTTCGCATTTGTGTTCCTCACGTGTGCCCCAAACAATGAGGTGATTTGGTAAAATGCTATGCCCAAGATTACTATCCGAGTGCCGGCGGTGGGGTGGTTCAAATAGCCTCGGCTATCACCTCATTATGTCCGGTCGTGATGGTCAAGTGGATTAAGGCGTCTTGTACATACCAGTTGCGTTGCTTCTGGGAGTATGGGTTCAAGTCACTTCTGGGGTGTGAGTTTTCAGTTGCATATTGTCCTGGGGACCATTCAGGCTTGTTCGCATATATATATATATATATATATATATATATATATGTACATATATATATATATATATATATATATATATATATATATATATATATATATATATATATATATATGTATATATATATATATATATATATGTGGGTATATATGTGGGTAAATACTGGTTCAGTAACAGGGTTGTTGATTTGTGGAACCAATTGCCGCGTAACATTGTGGAGGTGGGGTCCCTCGATTGTTTCAAGCGTGGGTTGGACAAGTATATGAGTGGGATTGGGTGGTTATAGAATAGGAGCTGCCTCGTATGGGCCAATAGGCCTTCTGCAGTTACCTTTGTTCTTATGTTCTTATGTTCTTATATATATATATATATATATATATATATATATATATATATATTACCATTGAATATATATATATTATACATACATACCGTTATTATACATACCATTCCCCCCTTCAATGTGAATCCGGTGGAGGGTCTGTTCAAAAAGGACATTTTAAGTTAAATTAAGTTTCTATTACACCCCTCGTTTTATAGGGACGGGAGGAGTGTGGAGGGAACCACATTCAAAATGCCCACCAGGGAATATTTCTTATGTTAGCTGCTTCAGATTGGTGGGCGGCAGTCGGACGCCGTGCATCTGCACATCATCCACGTGCATGCCCGGAGGCGAGAGAGAGGGCAGAGAAGAACCGCACCACACCGAACACACACCCGTTAGTGACGCCTACTGGACATTCGTTATCCAGCACCTCGTATTGGCCAGCTACCATTGAACCTCGCCCATCCTCGTCCCCAGAAGCCGTCATATTGCTTCAGCTCTCCTGTGAGAAGACTTCAGCTCAAGGTGAGCAACTGTTTTCCCCGTTTTCTACCCATTTCTGTGTATGTTTGTGATGATCCCAGGTAGCCGATAAACGAGTCTCCCCTTTGAGAATTTGGGCCCAGGAGGCCTGGTCGACGACCGGGCCGCGGGGACGCTAAGCCCCGGAAGCACCTCAAGGTAACCTCAAGGTGGGTTCAGGTTTTTTACCTGCAGACGAATTTTTTGCTTAGCATATGTCAGAAGGAGGGTGTCCTCACCGGAGATCAATTCTCCCTTCAGCAGGGTATCATTTACCCTGAAATGACTATCGAAGAAGGCCACACTCCAGGTTGAAGGTGCCAGAAATAAACTAGTTGGGCTCTTTGGGTTTATGCAATCATTTTGATACCTTGGCCGACCCGTGTCCCCGCTAGAAGTGGGGTCAGATGGGGCTATTGTGTCCATGGTTTCTGGGAGCTCCTGTGCCTCCTCCCCAGGATGTCCCATTTGACTAAACTGGAGTTGAGTTTCTAAATATTTCATTAATGATCCCAACTTTGATAAAAGGGGTACTCCCCGGAACGTTGCTGGACCCTTTGACTCCTCGCGCTTGGTTTCACTCGTAGTCAGAGTAGTCTGAAGATGATTCCTTGGTTGCTATTGCAGTGTTGGTGCATAGGTCTGCAATAAACAGTGTCGTAACAGTATTAAGGGCATTTATTTAAACTATTCCCTGGGTGTATTCTTATACTGTGAACTTATATACTCAGGCTTAGAAGGTACATTTACTTCGGTTGCTCCCACACAGCCTCCATAAAACCATTCAGCACACCTATCACACTGCACCATAAATTTTCCGTCATATGGCTGCCTACATATACAATAAAGGTCTTGATATGGTAATGATGTTGTTTCTGGAACCCGCACCATGTGCTGTTTAAATCTAATCACCCAGTCTGGACATACATGGTCCTTGCATTTCTTTAATCTATCGTGGTTCACTGCCGTAAGGTCACGCTGAAGTTTAACCCTAAACAAACACGATGAAAATTTATGAATTATGATTCCCGGCCCCTTCCATTACGGCGATAATTTCTTACACTGCCCCTTAACCTGCATTGTATCCAGCAGGTAAACCAGGTCAACCTTTTCATAGGTCTGTAACCGTGCCCTAAGGTCATAATCCTTCTTCATTCGTTCTTGGGTAGATGAGAGAGATTTTCGTGCTAGCTCATGTGCTTTTTCTATTTCCCGTTGCAATTGTGCTAAGTAGGGTATTGCGTCTTGGGTAGGTTGTCTCTCCCGGGGATACATCAGATCTATTAGATGGTTGCTTTCTCAGCCAAGCATTAATTTATTAGGGGTGAATCCCGTCTGTTGATTCACGCTTGACCTAATTGCCCCAGCTATGTGTTGAACGTAGTCATCCCAACAATCCTGATGAGAACAGAAACAGCATCGCAATGCATCCATGATGGTTACCTGGTTGATACCTGGTTGATGGGGTTCTGGGAGTTCTTCTACTCCCCAAGCCCGGCCCGAGGCCAGGCTTGACTTGTGAGAGTTTGGTCCAACAGGCTGTTGCTTGGAGCGGCCCGCAGGCCCACATACCCACCACAGCCCGGTTGGTCCGGCACTCCTTGGAGGAATAAATCTAGTTTCCTCTTGAAAACGTCCACGGTTGTTCCGGCAATATTTCTTATGCTTGCTGGTTCTATTGTACCGTTCTACCTGGCCATTTGCTGACGGCCTATAAGCTGTGGTACGAGCTTTGTAGATGTGCATCATCTCGCAAAGTTTAGTGAATAAGTCACTCTCAAAGTTTCTCCCTTGATCGGTAAAAATCTCAAACGGATACCCAAACCGGGTGAAGAACCCATCGAGCGCCGCTCTAGCCGTATCTTCTGCGGTCTGGGATGGTAACGGCACGCACTCTATCCATTTGGTAAATTGATCTTCCATCACTAAGAGATATTCGTTGAACCTCCGGGTCTTGGGCAGTGGCCCCAAAAAGTCTAGGTGTACCCTTTCCATTGGTGCACCCACATGGTACTTGAGCAACTCATGCCTGCTGGCCTGCTGGACTTGAATGCTTTTTTGTTTATACTGCAAAGGTAGCATGAAGCCACATAATTAGCAACCTGGGTTGTTAGCCCATACCAAAAATATCTTGATTTGACTCTCTCCATTGTAAGATTCCTGCCTTGATGGCCCATATCGGGTATATCACGGCATAAACTCAATATTTCATGTCTCAAGCTATTGGGGATGTATAATTGTTTTTGGGCCGCTCCATCCTGATCTACCTTATTATTTTCATAAGGTATTTTCATAAGGTCATTTTAAAAAAATAAAGGCCTCTTTGTTTAGCCAGTAATATTTCATGGAGGGACTGGCTCGGAATAGATCCCCTTCTGCCAGGTGCTGGCCCCCTACCCATGCTCTCACCATACTCATGTCTGGGTCTTTCTCTGTCTACTCCTGCAATTCACATATGGGCATCCTGTATCTGTCTGCTGTGGTCTTGGTGAGAATTTGAATACTTACTGTTTTTGGTAGGGCTCCATCCCGTCCCTTTCTGGATGTGTCCTCTAATTCTCTTTAATCTTTACCCCCGGGTCCCATGGAAACACAACCAAGTTGTTGTCTTCCGACCACCAGTCTGTAGAAGGAGGCTTGGTGCTTATGTTTCTGACTTTCTCCCGGGTCTGAGCACTGCGTGCACAATCAATCCATCCTGTAGCTAGTGGGACCACGTCATCTACCGTTTCTTGGAATGTTGCCCAGTTCTGGTGTGCCCTGTGACAATAAGAACAGCCTCCGCATGGCAAGTCTTGTACGGGGATGTCATGACTGAAGTGTGTACATAACTGCTGGGTGTCCCCTTCCCTCGACAAAGAGTCCGCATTGATGTGTTTCTTCCCTGCCCTGTGTTGGATCTTTAAGTCAAACTGGCTTAGTTCTTCCAACCAACGAGCTAATTGGCCTTGGGGATTCTTGAACTTAGTCAACCATACCAAACTACCATGATCCGTTCGAATAATAAAAGGGCGGCCCAATAGATAGTGCCGAAAAAGCCTGGTAAACCTCACGACTGCCAACAAATCCTTCCTGGTAGTGCAATACCTTCTTTGCTCTGGGGTTAATGCAAAGCTGGCATAAGCAATTACTTTTTCCTGTTCCTTCTGAACCTGTAGCAATTCAGCACCTATTGCCCAATCAGAGGCGTCGGTATCCATGATAAAGGGATCCTGTCAATTGGGTAGCCCCAAAACTGGGGCCGTAGTCAAAGCCGTCTTGATAGCCACGAAGGCCTCTTGGTGTTTACTTTCCCAATTAAATTTGTTTGCCCCGGTTAATGCATATAGAGGAGCCGCTAGCTCCGCAAATCCTTTTATAAAGGCCCTATGGTAGCTGGCTAATCGTAAGAATCGTTCCACATCCTTGGATGACCTAGGGGTTTGCTACCTCACCACTGCCTCTATTGCCTCTGGTCCCAATTCTAGCCCTGTCCGGCTAACTATCCTGCCCAAGAATTCGACACCCTTTTTAAACAAGGCACATTTTTGCGGCTTAAGGCGCAGGCCATATCTCCTGAATCTTTCAAAGACTTGTTCCAGGTTGGAGAGATGACTCAGAAAGGACTCGCATAGCACTAAGAAATCGTCCAAAAAAGCTAGCACGGTTGTTCTGCTGTCAGGGTTTCTTCTGTCCTGTAACGTGCTTACCATATGGGTAGGTAGGTTGCCGTGGGTTTCCTGTGGTGCCTCCCCTACTGACCTTAGAGACACCTCTGGACTAGAACTGGGTAAAACCTCCCATGCTGCTTCTGCATTGGCCACATGCGTCTGGCTCTTCAATGTGATGTTCCGCTCTGTTACATTAAGTACACATATTTGTAAGGTTTTTCCTTTCTGGTGCAATGTGCGAATTATTGGCACCCTCCCGTCGTCCAAGGGCTCCACTAGATATTGGGGCATGTTATTGTCCAGTTCACATGGGACGTTTGCCACCGACCGCGGTGGAATGACCGTGTGTTTAGACACTGCCACTTTAGCTATGAAAGGGTTGGAGTTGGGGTCTGGTGTATTCTCCCTTCCCAACTGCATAGGAATAATTTGCTCCTGTAATATCATCTGAGATTGGGCCAAGACCAGGCTGATGCCCTGACGTTTCATAAAATCAAGCCCCAGTAGCATGTTATCTTCAATTGGTGCTACATATAAGTTTACTTTAAATTTCCTTTCTGCAATTAGTAATGTAACCGGCTCTACCAGTGTCCCGGGAATGCATATACATTTCCCCGCAATATTGAGAGTGATCCGCCTTATTACCGGTGATGGGGGTATCAACTTTTGATGAACCTCTTGAGAAATAATTGTGACTTCCGCCGCTGTATCAGCTATTGCTCTCACCATTATGTTCTCAACTTGAATCGGGATCCAGAACATGGAACCGGACCATAATTGCCTAATAGTTATTTGTTCTTGTTCCTCTTTTTCTTGCTTATCAATGTCCCCGGGTGTGCCGGGTGGGTCTACCACATCCTCCCTGGGGAAACAACTACTCTCTTCTTGAAGGAACTCTTCCTCATCACCTACTTGCTGGAAATTTAAACCTACCCCCTCATGTTGATAGAAGTCTTCCTCGTCTTGCGACACATTAATTTTACCTTCGACTATGTTCCTTTCGTACGCCAGTGCTACCATTTCAGGCACACCTTCTGAAAATGTTTGATCGGACTGCCACTCTTCCTGATGGATATCCAGTGCTGGTATTTGGAGGGTATACGTTTTGAACCCTCGAGAAGGACCTGGTGTCATTGAATGTGGTGTAACCACACTCTGCTGGCCTGGCAAGTCGTGGGTCGAATCTAGGCCTCTTGAACCAACCCGTCTTTGTTTAAAGACTGATCCTCCTCCAGAAATGAAACATGATACTTATCGTTGGAATGCTCCTCCTGTTTACGGCCTTCGTCCCAGCCACTCTTAGACCTTTGGCAATCGCGTGCAAAATGACCCTCTTCCCCACATAGGTAACAATTATTACTCCTCCTAGGTGATGGGGCGCGTTGACCACGAGGTGATATGATACCGTTTGTGAGATGCCTCAAACCTTCACATACCTCATCCAATTTGTCACGAACCCCTGAGATCCCTGAGACAACTTCGTCTAGTTTTGCGTTCATGCCTGCCAATTTATCTAGCTTTGAATCTATTCCCGCAAGAGAGGGAGAGCCTGATCCAGCATTTATTTGCTGGAGACCCCCATTACCATGACCTGATAGGCTAGCAGCCGGTGACGAATCTGGAGATTTTGTGGGTGTCCGAGAACGGAGGAGAAAAGCCAAACTACTCCGGGCTGGCTGTTCGTATTGGGAAGGTCTACCCAAAGCATTAATCCGCACTCCTGGCCCTTGGGACCTCTGCTGCTGGGAACCATATGAAGATGAACCTGCTGACCCGTGAATAGCAACAGAATTATGCCGAAATGTCTGAGCCCTATCAATGGCTTTTTCCATGGAAGCAATATTAGCGTTGGAAATATATTCTGCTAAACGCTTATCTAAGAAACCTTGGCCAAATCACATGATTGCCATCTGCTCTTCCTCTCCCTGTTCCAGATGTTTGTAAGCTCAATGAGCCAAATGCTGGACTCTATCAGCCCATTCTAAGATTTCCCCACCATGCTCCTGGTGGGCCTGCAAAAATTTCATTATTGCCAGGCCTAAAACCTCCCTATCTCCAAATTGCTTTACAAGTTTGTGCATCATGCGAGTGTAATCAATTGATGGTTCCTGGTCTAGTATCCGATTGTAAAAATCACTAGCTTTGCCCTTAATACACCAACCCAAGTTTATTAGAGAAGTAGTGCCACTCCAATCTTTTTCCGCTGCCTACGATGTGAAACGGCGATAGAACGGAGTCCAATCAGATTTACCATCATAATCGAGTTCTCGAGGTGGTGGACGGAACGAATTACTCCTTCGACCATGACTGTTCCACCGTCGAGGAGACGTGGAGTCATCCGTATCAGAATCCTGAGAGCTAGCTGACAACCTTCGAACTGGACGACGAGTGGAATGAGACGAACCCTTAGTGGAAATATGTCCCTGTCTCTTAAAATCAAAACTATGCAAACCATAGTTCAAACCAGAACCAGAACTAACCAAACCAGAACTATACAAACCATAGACCAAAGGAGCCGGTCGGCCGAGCGGACAGCACACTGGACCTGTGATCCTGTGGTCCTGGGTTCGATCCTGGGCGCCGGCGAGAAACAATGGGCAGAGTTTCTTTCACCCTATGCCCCTGTTAACTAGCAGTAAAATAGGTACCTGGGTGTTACCCAGCAAACACAAATCATCTAGAAAACGTTCGTCTATCTCTTCCCATAGGTTTGGGAATGATTTGCATTGAGAATGGTGCAGGAGAGCCTTTGAGAAACTTTTAATAAAAAAATCCGAACACAAAGGTTTTATAATAAATGGTTTTTCTACAACTATTTTGTTCCTAATGTATTACAAATAGTTTTTACATGTTTAAATATGAAATTTATGGTGTTTTTTGTCAAATTAATTAA
Organism: Procambarus clarkii; assembly: GCF_040958095.1. Lineage (NCBI taxonomy): Eukaryota > Metazoa > Arthropoda > Malacostraca > Decapoda > Cambaridae > Procambarus > Procambarus clarkii. Next base: position 6,996,077 of record NC_091229.1, read on the forward strand.
TAAATTGTGAATGATATTTTTTGGCTCAGTGAAACGTTCAAAATCCATTTAGTTATAATATGATCAGAAAAAAGTAGTTTTCCAAATTTTCTAAAAATCGTTCTTTTTAACACAATTTGACTCCTTATGCATTCCACTAAACACTAATATCATGTTTAAATATATAATTTATGTATTATTCCCTAAGATAATTTATATAAATTATAAAAGTTGCTGAAAAGTGGTGTGAAAGAATCTGAAAATGTTTTGTTGTCTTATATTGGCGTGTTCTTATTAACTAGAGAGAGTAAGAGTGAGCGAGAGTGGGTAAGAGTGACAGAGTAAGAGTGAGTAAGAGTGACTGAAGGTGAGTGAGAGAGCCAGAGAGTGTGTAAGTGTGAGTAAGAGTGAGTGAGAGTGAGTAAAAGTAAGAGTGACTGAGAGTAAGAGTGAGTGAGAGTAAGAGTGACAGAGTGAGTAAGGGTGAGTATGAGAGTAAGAGTGATTGAGAATGAGAGTAAGAGTGATTGAGAGTTAGAGTAAGAGTGATTGAGAGTTAGAGTGAGAGTAAGAGTGATTGGGAGTAGGAGTGAGAGTAAGAGTGATTGAGAGTAAGAGTGATTGGGAGAAAGAGTGAGAGTAAGAGTGAGTAAGAGTGATTGAGAGTAAGAGTGATTAGGAGTAAGAGTAAGAGTAAGAACGAGAGTAGGAGTGATTGAGAGTAAGAGTGATTGGGAGTAAGAGTGATTGAGAGTAAGAGTAATTGAGAGTGAGTGCGAGTAAGAGTGATTGAGAGTAAGAGTATGAGAGTAAGAGTGAGAGAGTGAGTATGAATGGGTAAGGGTGACTGAGAGTAAGAGTGACTGAGAGTAAGAGTGAGAGTAAGAGTGAGTATGAGAGTGAGTAAGAGTGAGTAAGGATGACTGAGAGTAAGAGTGAGTAAGGATGACTGAGAGTAAGAGTGAGTAATAGTGCATAAGAGTGATTGAGAGTGAGAGTGATTATGAGAGTGAGTTAAGAGCGTGAGGTGTGAGAGGGTAGCAGGCCAGGGAAGCAGGATGTGTGGTCACAGATAGGCCTAGGCCTCGTAATCTCTAATGTTGGTTTTTATATATGTTTGATTTTTTGTCCTGTTTCAAATTATAATTATTTAGCAGGAATGTAATAAGATATTGCACAGTATTAATGTGACAATAATATATGCATTATTTCCTTGATAATCAAACTTGTTGTTCAAAGATAATATACAATCTTTGAAGGAAACATTTTGAGAGCGCGAGCTGGCAACACTGGGCTGGTGGTGAGAGACATATGGTTAGTTGAGCTCAGACCTTTAGTGGTGAAGGGTGTGTCCCAGCTGGCCGCCACCAGCCGCCACCCGCCGCCACCACCCACCGCCACCCACCACCATCCGCCACCCGCCACCAACCACCACCAGCCGCCACCCGCCACCACCCACCACCAGCCGCCACCCGCCACCACCCACCACCAGCCGCCATCACCCAGCACTAGCCGCCACCCGCCACCACCCGCCACCACCCGCCACCACCCACCACCACCCACCACCAGCCGCCACCACCCACCACCCACCACCAGCCGCCACCCGCCACCACCACCACCCACCACCAGCCGCCACCCACCACCAGCCGCCACCAGCCGCCACCCGCCACCACCCACCACCCACCACCCACCACCAGCCGCCACCAGCCGCCACCAGCCGCCACCCGCCACCACCCACCACCAGCCGCCACCCGCCACCACCCACCACCAGTCGCCACCTGCCACCACCCACCACCCACCACCAGCCGCCACCCGCCACCACCCACCACCACCAACCGCCACCCGCCACCACCCACCACAAGCCGCCACTTACCACCAGCCGCCACCACCAGCCGCCACCACCACCACCCACCACCAGCCCCCACCCGCCACCACCCACCACCCACCACCAGCCGCCACCCACCACCAGCCGCCACCCGCCACCACCACCACCCGCCACCAGCCGCCACCACCACCACCTACCACCAGCCGCCACCACCACCAGCCGCCACCCGCCGACACCACCCACCACCACCCACCACCACCACCAGCCGCCAGCCGCCACCACCCACCACCACCACCAGCCGCCACCACCCACCACCGCTGCCACCACCCACCACCACCAGCCGCCACCACCCGCCACCACCCGCCGCCACCACCCGCCACCACCCGCCACCACCACCCACCCGCCACAACCCACCACCACCAGCCGCCACCCGCCGCCACCAGCCGCCACCCGCCACCACCAGCCGCCACGCCACCAGCTGCCACCCACCACCACCGCCCGCCACCACCAGCCGCCACCACCGCCGCCCGCCACCACCAGCCGCCACCGCCACCACCGCCGCCCGCCACCACCAGCCGCCACCGCCACCACCCACCACCACCAGCCGCCACCACCAGCCGCCACCCGCCACCACCACCAGCCGCCACCCGCAACCGTCACCACCCACCACCACCAGCCGCCACCACCACCCGCCACCACCAGCCGCCACCGCCACCACCCACCACCACCCACCACCAGCCGCCACCACCAGCTGCCACCGCCACCAGCCGCCACCCCCCATCACCACCGCCACCACCCACCACAGCCGCCGACACCCATCACCGCCGCCACCGCCACCCACCACCACCGCCACCACCCATCACCGCTGCCACCACCGCCCGCCACCAGCCGCCACCTTTACCACCACCAGCCGCCATCAGCTGCCACCGCCACCAGCCGCCACCGCCAGCCGCCGCTGCCCGCCACCGCCGCCACTGTCCGCCACCGCCGCCACTGTCCGCCACAGCCGCCACTGTCCGCCACCGCCACCACTGTCCGCCACCGCCACCACTGTCCGCCACCGCCACCACTGTCCGCCCGCCGCCACTGTCCACCACCGCCGCCACTGTCCACCCGCCGCCACTATCCGCCGCCACCGCCACCACTGTCCGCCACCGCCGCCACTATCCGCCACCGCCGCCACTGTCCGCCACCGCCACCACTGTCCACCACCGCCGCCACTGTCCGCCACAGCCGCCACTGTCCGCCCGCCGCCACTATCCGCCACCGCCGCCACTGTCCGCCACAGCCGCCACTCTCCGCCGTACAGCCTCCCCTCTCTCCGTTAGTAAATAATTATAAATGTTAGTAAATAATAAAAGAAATATAAATTATTTGATTTTTTACCCTTAAATTGGTTTTAATATTTAAATTGAAAATAATAATATAATATAAAAAAAAATATAATAAAAATAATAATATAATATAAAATAATATAATTTAATTTCAAGAAATTTAACTTTAAACACAAAGATGTGAAAAGGCTTCAGATTATAGGCTCAAACCTTTCATAAGAGATTTATATTGGTATATGAATGGATTATGAATGATTCATGGTAGGATTGTAAAGTTGCCACAACATCTCAAATTAGTGTCAGATACGTAGGTTTTGGTTGTAAGTTTTGGAAACCTATTTAAGTCCACACAAAAATTCGTATCTGATACGATAAAACAAACGTTTCCAATCCTTTCAAATACTTTCCAGATATGTTGTGGCAACCTTAAATTGTTTGCTGGGTAGTCAGCTGTCATGGGCGGCTTCCTGGGGGTGGAGGCCTGGTCGGGGACCGGGCTGCGGGGACACTAAAGCCCCGAAATCATCTCAAGATAACCTCAAGATAACCTAACCATGGGTAATACGAGGAGGAGACCTATGTCTGGTGTGACTGCGTGCAGCCGCACCTCCAGAGGCAGCGGAGGCATTCCCATCGTTGATGGCGAGTTTGAACGTCTCCTAGCATTTGGTTCTGCTATTGTGTTGGAGCCTGAGCCATGAGGTAGTGGGTCTGTGTCAAAAGAAATGGCATTCAACAAAGGAGTTGTAATCTTAAGGTGAGAAATATGATGGATGTTGCCTGCCGTGATAGTGCATGTGTCTAAACTTGACAATTCTGTTGGCCAGTGTGTACGACACTCCAGGTAATGTTATTAGATCAGTTACAGACACCAAGTTAATGCGTATGTGGGGCATCTTGCAGTAATGAAAAGCCACGGCTCAGAACTAGTCTTTTGCAAAATGTACGTTCACAGCCAAAGTAAACTGGCAATGAATAAAAATAAGACACGTCAGGGAATAGGCCTTAATTCTAGAGATGGTCAAGAATAGTACTCTGCTTCCAAGTCTGTAACAAATGGAAGCAGATGCCGGTTAAGAATTATCCAATATGTTTGAGGTAACCCTTCACTGTATTCAATGTCCAAAGAATTGAAGAAAAAACAGGGTGGTCCCAATACTTAGGGTTACCTGACCCCCAATGATACCCCCTCCCAAAATTTTCAAAATTAGGCGACACTTGGTATGGTCGTGAACACTCAGGAGGACTGGATAATCGTAAAGTCGTACACTTGATCATATACTTAAATCTAGGATCATGCACTTAAACTAGGATGTAAACATATATTGCACTCTTACAAGTGTATGTTAGGTTAACCCTTATCACTTATTTCTAAGTATTTTCACTAGTCACTTGTAGGAACGTCTCATACTGCCTTGTTCCCCTAAAAAGTGGACATTAGCAAACCACAATGTTTCAAGTTTCACTATTTCAATTGCATATTCCACAGTATCATGCACTTAACTAATGTATATCAGAGTATTTCACCTAAGTGTTTCAAGGAAATGTATCTAATTTTACTGAAAATTAAGTTTATGCACTAACATCTATATTTATTAATGAGTATACAGTTCAAAGTTTATGCACCTGTTAAAGAACAACACACGTATTTCAGATGAATGAGTAAGCTCAATGGTGCTCCCAGAGAAGAAATATGGTTTCCTTTTCTCAGGTTCTAAGTACACCAGCACTAATTTTCTTGACACATGTCTCCCTGGAGTCATATATATATATATAAGGAAAGTTCGTGCAGCCAAAGTATAATACAGCCCAGTGAGATGCAACAAACACTTTTGTATAGCTGAAGCCACTGAGTCCTCCACGACCGTGAGTAAGCAATAACACTGAGCCCGGATACGCTCGTGAACGAAGGGCTGAATCCGTGAGTTGGTAACTTCCTCCTCACTCCTATTATAATCACAAAAATTGCCGAGAACTCCGAATTCTGATGTAGAATATAAGAAAAATTGTAAATGCAAGAAAAACTGAGGGTACAACCTTAGTGGTAAGTGGGAACGCCAACTGGTGGGGCGGACGCCAACTGGTGGAGCAGACGCCAACTGGTGGGGCGGACGCCAACTGGTGGAGCAGACGCCAACTGGTGGAGCAGACGCCAACTGGTGGGGCGGGCCGGCAGCATGTAGGAACAAGTATGGCGGCGGCGTGGCTTGGTGATGGCGTCGTCTTGAGAACAATGAATATTCACCAAAATTCATAAAAAATTGAGAAAATTGCCATAAATGGAGAAAATTGATACAGCAAAGTGGGCAGGAGAAAATTGATACAGCAAATCAGGGAAATGAATCTAACGTCGAGAAACTTGCTGGATGAATGGGGGTTGTAGAACACTCTTGAATCCGGAACAGAGATATGATGAAGTATATAAAATCACAGGGAAATGCAAGAAAGGGGGAATAAAGCACAGATACTGAAATCAGGAACCACAATATCTCAGACAACGCGGCTGAAAAGCATAAATCAAGTCCTAGCAAACTGGAGAACATCTAAGGTGAAACCGACGACAGTAAATTTTACTGTGATGTTGAACACGAAGTCTCAATCAAATTCAATCAATCAGTGTGGCGAGGTCCTCTTGATCACCGTGTAGGCCGATTACTCTCTGCGCCAGTATGAAGGCGGTGGCCTAGGAGTTATGGCCTACCAGCCACGTGGTATTCAACATACACAGAAATGGGTAGAAAACGGGGAAAACAGTTGCTCACCTTGAGCTGGAGTCTTCTCACAGGAGAGCTGAAGCAATACGACGGCTTCTGGGGGCGAGGTCCAATGGTAGCTGGCCAATAGAGGTGCTGGATAACGAACGTCCAGGAGGCGTCACTAACAGGTGTGTCTTCGGTGTGGTGCGGTTCTTCTCTCCCCTCTCTCTCGCCTTGGGGCATGCGCGTGGGTGATGCGCAGATGCACGGCGTCAGACTGCCGCCCACCAATCAGGAGCGGCTAACATAAGAAATATTCCCTGGCGGGCATTTTGAATGTGGTTCCCTCCACATTACGAACCCAGAACAAAGCACTCGCGAAACGCCAGGCGAACGTCTTAACCACTCTCCACGAGGACTGCTGCTATAATTCCTATGCTGCTAATGATGGTCATAGTTCCTCTGTAATAGATTTCCAGATAATATCTACGATAAGGCACCAACCTTTCCTTATGTACCATAGTATGTCCTATAGTACCCGTCCCATCGCTGTAGACAGCAGAATAGTCGGATTGCTCCAACTTTAATTTTGTTTTGAAAAATCTTGGTAGTTCTCAGTAAATTATAATATGCACTATAAATTATAACATAAAATATTTGCGCTTTCGCCAGTAATATTATATTCAATAGTTTGTGCTTTGAAAATTTAAAGAGCATGTATATTAGGAACGACAGCAGAAAACGATATTACGTTGGAATATTTATGGGGTAAACTACTACAAACAGGATAGTTGACGGGTCCAAAACAAATTTCACGATGTTTATGGGGTCCACTACCACCCAAAAGGATAAGTATGGGGTCCACTACCACCTTTTGGATGGGTATGGGGTCGACTACTACCTGTTGGATGGGTATGGGTTCCATTAATGCCCAGAGGATGGGGTATATGGTTCTCTACCTCCCGCAGAATGGGTATGGGGTCCACTCCCGCCCACAGGAAATGTATAGGTTCCACTACCGCCAAATGGCTGGGTATGGGGTCCATTACCTCCTACAAGATAGGTATGAGGTCCATTAAGGCCCCACAGCATGAGCATAAGGCCCTCCTACCACCCACAGGAAGGATATTGGGTTCACTACCGCCCAGAGGATGTGAATATGGTACAATACCGCCTACAGGATTAGTAAGGGTTAGACTGCCGCCCACAGAATGAGTATGGGGTTCACTACCGCCAACAGGATGAGTATGGGGTCCACTACCGCCCACGGGATGGGACTATCATCCACCGGATGGGTATGGGGTCCACTGACACATGAAGGATCAGGTACTGCTCCCAGGATGGCTATGGGGTGCGGTACTGCCCAATAGTCGTCCGGTACTGCGCAATGGGGTTCGGTACTCTAGGAGGAACCAAAGAGCCAAAGCTCAACCCCCGCATGCACAACTAGGTGAGTACAGGATGGGTATGGCGTCCACTGCCGCTATCAGGATGAGTATTGGGTCAACTACAGCTCACGGGTTGCGACATGGGGTCAATTACAAGACACGGGTTGAGGTCCTAAATGGATGCCTTCACCATGGCATCCATTTAGGTCATGGGGGATGGCTCCTAAACGAAGCCCATCACCCATGTCAGCTACATACAAAAAATAATATAAATAAATAAATAGTTTATTTAGGTAAAAGTACATACATACATAAATACATACATACATACATACATACATACATACATACATACATACATACATACATACATACATACATACATACATACATACATACACAGATGAATAGTCACAATAACGTGGCTGAAAAATGTTGACCAAACCACACACTAGGGATTGAAGAGACGACGACGTTTCGCTCCGTCCTGGACCATAATCGAGTCGATTGTGGATCGACTTGATCATGGTCTAGGACGGACCGAATTGTCGTCGTCTTTTCAACATTATTTAGTATGCGTGGGTTGGGGTCCGAGTAGATGAGGGTAGTATTGTCAGCAAACAATATAGGTTTCAGAATGTTAGAAACATTTATTTATTTTTTATTTATTTGTTTACTGATATATACAAGAGTTCTTGCATTCTTGTACAGCCACTAGCATGCGTAACGTTTCGGGCAAGTTCTTAATCCTATGTTCCCTGGAATACAACCCTGAAAAAAAATAGTTTAACAACCAAATACCCATTTTACTGTTGGTTTAAACAGAGGCAACAGTTAAGGATTGGCGCTCAGTAATTTCTCCCCGGCCAGGATACGAACCCAGGACAAAGCGCTAGCGAATCGCCAGGCGAGTCTTAATCACTACACCACGGGGACTGCACGATTTGTTAGGTCCACTTTATTTTGCAGTAGTGGACACCATACCCATCCTGTGGGGGGTAGTGGACCCCATACCCAACATACAGTTGGTAGTGGACCCATATCCATCCTACTGGGTGGTAGTGGACCCCATACCCATCCTGTGGGTGATAGTGGAGTCCATATCCAATCTACAGGTGGTAGTGGACCCCCATATCCATCCTACGGGTGGTAGTGGAAGCCATACACATCACGTGACTAGATGTGAACCCAATATTCATCTTGTGAGCGGTAATGGACCCCATACCAATCCTGTGGGCGGTGGTAGAACCTATATTCATCCTGTTAGCGGTAGTAGACCCCATACTCATTCTGTGAGCAGCAGTTGACCCCACATCCATTCTTTTGGCGGTAGTGGACAATATATCTGTTCTCTGGGTTGTAGTGGACCCCTTCTCTATCCTGTGAGCGGTAATGGACCCCCATGTCCATCCTGTAGGCGAACGTGGAGCCCATACTCATCCTGTGGGGATTAGTGCCCCCCCCCCCCATACCCATCCAACAGGTGGAAGAGGACTCATACCCATCCAACAGGTTGTAGAGGACCCCCATACCTATCCAAAAGGTAGTGGTGGACTCCATACACATCCAAAGGTAGTAGTTTACTCCATACCTATCCTTTTGGGTGGTAGTGGACCTCCGATAAGCATTGTGTGACTCGTTGTGGACCGTATATCCATCTTTTTTGCTGTAGTGTATTCAATAGACATTCCAACGTAACATCGTTTTCTCTTGACGCTTCTAAAATTCATTCTCTTTTAATTTTCAGAGCACACACTTTTGTATATAATATTGTTTGGAGAAAGCACAATTATTATATGTAATAATTTATAGTACTTATCATAATTTACTGGGAACTAGCAAGATTTCTCAGAACAAAACTACGAGCCTTCAATAGGATGTAGCTGATCCATGATATTCGAAAATCATGGGAAAATGGTACGTAAATTTAACAATTTACTGGAACTTGAACAATACAATTATCATTAAAATTGAGGCAATCCAACTATTGTGTTGTCTACGGCGATGGGACAGGTACTATAGGACATAATGTGGTATGTGAGGAAGGGTTAGTACCTGGTGGTAGGTAATAACTAGAAATCTACCACAGAAGAACTATGAACATTAGCAGCATAGGAACTATAAGCCTTTAGTTACGTAGGTACTGTGTTATAGCGAAAACGGGTTACGTTACAGGCATAGCGAATTTGATAATGGAGTTTGGAGGAAATGGGAGCAAGAATAATGCTAAGAGAAATTTCAACAAACCCTAAAACTCCTGCACAGAGAGAAGTTATAATGGACAGAGCAGTAATCAGAGTAACCGTTATCCTCGGGAAAATAAGGCACTTGATCCAACAGAAAAGAGGGTGAGGAAGTTGAAGTAAAGATCATGGAGAAGTGCACAAACGTCCGTAAGGTGGAGGTGGAGCACCTTGGCTGTGAACCACATGTACAGCAAACTGGAGCCACAGCAGACTTTAACAGAGTGGATTGGCTGGTCCTGGAGAAAGACGACATGCCTCCCAGTTAAACAGAGTGCAGTCCCAATTTTATAGGTGCCGGAGCTCTGGTAGACCTGACGAAAGCCTGTCATTTCCTATCCTGTTTCTATATATGTCACACGATTAAGTATTCGTGTTTGTATTTACTAATAATAATAATATACAATTATCAAACAAATATAGAAAAAAATCATCAATCATGTATTTATCAATTTAAGAAGTTAAAACATTTATTAGTAGCCATCCATAGTCTTGGATGACTATGGAATTGTGCTCTGGTTGCCGAGGCTGTTGTTTCTTCTCCAGGGCGCAAAGCCTGGGGTAGGTCGATATTGAGGAGAAGCTGTTACCCATGCAGCAGGTCCCCCTCTCCATGTTGTTGAAATTGTCCAGTGGAAAGGCAAACGCCAATACGCCTGGCTCCAGCGCCGACGCAGGAGCTGCCAGAACGAGGTTAGTGCTCACAAAATACAACCAGTTTCACAAAGATTCGCCGCTCTGCTACCGGAGGGCGCTGACGTTCGGCCCTTGCTGTCAGTGTTGACCTGTAGCTGCTGCGTGGTGGTCGTCTTGTTGACGGTGTGGTGCGGCCATTGGCCGGGGCCTGGCGGGTGTTATAACGTCGGCTAGTGGTGGCCGTGTTCGCCGGGTCGACACTGCCCGTCTTGATTTCTCGGCGCCCGTTAACTGGCCCTTGGTGGAGGTTGCCCTTATGGACGTTCTCAAAGTGGAGTACTCTGATTTCTACGGTTTAGAGAAACTTTCTCCTACCCGGGTGGCGGTGACATTCTCCTCGGCGAGTGTGTATCAACTGTTTGTGTGCCGCTGGGGTATGCAGACGCATGTACTTCCGGATTCTGCTGTGACGGTGGAGGTCTAAGATCCGTGGGGACCCCTGATATTTGTAAGTGTCCATGGTGCGCCGGTGCAGTTTCCTGAGGATGAGCTGTGCACTGCGTTCCATCGGTATGGAGAAGTGGTGGGGCACCGTCATACTTGTCTGCATAGTGGGCGCCTGAAGGGGCTCCGTATGGGTGCGCGTACTTTGCGCATGCGGCTCTCTGGGGCTATTCCCTCCCGGGTGGCTGTGTGTGGATTTTACGTGCGTGTGTTTTACCAGGGTCAGACTTGCTCCTGCTTCCGGTGTGGTGAGGTGGGACATTTCGCTGCTGCTTGCCATGCCCCTCGCTCGGCAGACCCATCGGTGTTCCATGGGGATGATTTTCCGCTTTTGTCAGAGGCTGGGGCGCCCTCTGTGGAACCGGGCTCTATGGGCGCACTTGGAGAGGTGTCTTCCCCTGTTGTCCCTGTCTCTACGTCTGCTGCTGGTCCCTCCGCTTTGCCAGTTGACTCTGCTGTTCTCGCGGCTCCTGATTCACGTGCACCCTTGCTGGTGGCGGCAGAGGTGCATAGTGTCCCGTGTGATGTCCTGGTATCCGACGCGTGTGGTGTGGGGTCGGAGGGCGGCCCATGTGCTGTAGCCGATGCGTTGCCCGAGGCCGGGGGTGGTGTTGCTATGGTGTCTCCTGATGGCCAGCCCTGCTTTGTTCCTGCGGCTGGTGAAGTGGTGCCGCCGTCTGCGGTTGGTTGTGCTGTGCTTCCTGTGGTTGCGCTGGGATCTTCTGTTCCTCGACGGAAGCGCGCTCCGCGGGATCGGTCGCCCGTGGGCCCCCTGGGAAGAGGATCGAGGCTTCGGATGGTGTGGCTTTCGGAGGAGTTTTTTCGGTTGGGGCTTCTCCGTTTCCTGCGTCATGATACGTGGAGTTTGATTTTTGGTGGGGATTTTAATTGTGTGACGAGTGCTCGGGACTGTAGTGGTGCCCACCCGCATAATGTCTCGGGTGCGCTGCAGGAGGTGGTGCGTTCTTGCGGTTTCCGGGATGCTGCTGTGCTCTGTGGGGGCGAGTTATACTTTACTTTTGCTGCGCGTGGGGCATGTTCGAGGATTGATCGGGTGTATGTTACTGGCGGGGGGTGTTCTGTATTTGCTTCCCACACTGTCCCGATTGCATTCTCGGACCATAGTTTAGTGGTGCTCCGGGTTGGTGTGCTCAGTTAGGTGCGAGTCGGTGCGGGGTGGTGGAAGCTGAATTGTGGATTGTTGCGTTGTCCGCAGGTTTGTGACCAGTTTTGGGTATGGTAGGTCGGGGTTCTGGCCCGGCGTTTTGAGTTTCCTTCTGTTTTGGATTGGTGGGAGTGGTGTAAGGTGCAGTGTCGGTTGTTTTTTCGGGTGGTTGCCAAACGTGAGGCTGCTGGGAGGTTTGGGTTACTGCGGTTGTTACAGGCGAGGCTTTCGTGGTTATATGTGTGGTACAATGCTGGGATTGACTGTTTTGGGAAGATTGTGGAGTGCAAGGCGCGTATTTGTTGTCTGCAAGAGGAGTGGGCCAAGGGTGTTTGTGTGCGTGCTCGTGTGGGTGAGCGTGTTGACGGGGAACGTCTTTCTCCGTTTCTTTTAGGGAAGGTGAAGGCTGCGCGGGACTCTGTTCTTTTTACGGCTCTGCAACGGACGGATGGGTCCGTTCTTTCGGACACCGGTGGTGTGTTGAATTATGTTCGGCAGGAGTTGGCTGCGCTCTATGAGGAGGTGGATGGGGACGCCGCGCTTGCGGATGGTTTTTTGAGTGGGTGCGTTCCAGGTTTGTCTGCTGAGGATTGTGTTGGTTTGGTGGCAGATGTTTCGTTGGGGGAACTTTTCGATGTGGTCAGGTCGTTTCATTCTGGGAAGGTGCTGGGCTCGGATGGTCTTCCTGTTGAGTTTTATGTTGCCTTTTAGGATGTGTTGGGGGGGGAGTTCTTTTGGAGGTGGTCCGGGCTTGCCTTCAGGGGTGCATTCTGCCTGTGTCTCAGTGCGTTGGGATTGTGCAGTTACTCCTGAAATCGGGAGATTTGCGGTTCTTCTTGAACTGGAGGCCCATTACGTTGTTGAATGTGGACTATAAGGTCCTGTCGAAGGTTTTAGCTGGTCGGTGTCGCCGTGTTGTTGCGTCTGTTGTTTCTGTGGAACAGTTTTGTGGTGTTCCGGGTCGTTCGTTACTGCAGTGCAATGCATTGTTTCGGGATGTGCTTATGTATGTGTCGGGCTCTCGCTCGTCGGCGGCGATGCTCTGCCTGGATTGATCGAAGGCTTTCCACCGTGTGTCTTTAGTCTTTCTTTTTCATGTGTTAGAGCGGCTTGGGTTTCCACTTTAGTTTGTTCGTTGGGTGCGTATGTTGTACGCTCGGTGTTGCAGCTGGGTATGCATTAATGGGTTCTTGAGTGCTCCTTTTCCTGTGCGCCGTTCGGTGCGGCAGGGTTGTCCTCTTTCTATGCTCCTCTATGTGCTCTTTCAGGAGCCTTTTTTTCGGGCGATCAAGGCCTGTGCGTTGATCCGCCCTCCCCGGCTGCCGTTTGGTCTTCGGTTACCCATCTGCGGTTATGCGGATGATACCGTCCTGTTTGTGGCCTCGGAGGGTTCTGTTGGGTCGGTCCAGGCCATGGTTGAAAGGTTTGAGTTGGCCACTGGGGCCCAAGTTAATCGTGCCAAGTCCGGACTTCTGGGTATCGGTGGGTGGTCCTCTTGCCTTGTGTGGGAGGGGTCTTGGTTTCCGGTGGTCTCCTCTCTTTGTGTTCTGGGGATCACTTGGTTCCCTTCCTATGAACGCTCTTTGGAATATAATTGGGGTGCGGTTCTGCGTAGTGTTGGTGCTGCGGTTGTGTTGTTGGCTGCGCGCCCGTTGACGATTTATCAGCGGGCGTTGCTGGTTACTTGTAATGTTTTGTCGCGTGTTTGGTTCATGGCTCGGTGTTTCCCCCTGGATCGCCGGCTGGCTCTGGGGTTGGAACGTCAGGTTTATAGGTACGTGTGGTGTGGACGTGTTACGGCCCTCTCGGGACGCAACGGGGTCCTTACTCTGATGTTGTTAGAGGAAGATATATGTATCCGTTCCCGAGCCAGTAGTGGCTATCAAGGGATGAGATCCGTGACGCAAGTAACTTAAAGGGAGTAGGGAAAGAAAGCTAAGAACTTAATATTATATAATGTCCTTCACCAATAAATAATATATAAAACGGTTACACAAGGGGGGGGTATTAACACTATACAAGGTGATTAATCCATAATCGTGGTCTTCTGCTGAAGACGCAGGTGCCACACCACTTGGTGCTGAGTCCTTGGTGCTTTCTTCGTGGCCTCACGACGTGTCCTCTGAGAATGCCGAGCCTACCCGGGCCACAGGTCAGCCAAAACGCAGGTCCACTGGGGGCACCGTCGTGGAGGCCGTCAACCACACGTCCAGCTGGTCTGCTGGCAGGTACTGAGCCACCAAGGCTGGTACGGCCACTCCACGAACGATATAAGGGGTACGCCCTAGACAGGAGTCTCGTGTGATATCACAAATCACCCTCCTGTCCTCAATACCCCAGTGGATGATCGTCTCCAACAGTCGGTCCCAGGTAAATCCTTTCACTGCCACTCCACTGGCAGGCTAACACACCACAGTGTACTTCCGGGGGGACGACGTCACAACAGCTGCAGCAAACTTCACAGTATGGAGACTGGCTGCCTCGGGTAGACTGACTCCACTTCCATCACAGTGGTCCCAGTTCGGCTCTGTAAGCAGACACGTCATCAATAACCGGGACACTAATACTTACGGGCTCGGGCACAAACACCTGACGTATCCAGTCCATAGATGGCGCTGTCGTCGGAGCACCACCTCACCAGAGGTCAGGAGCGGCGGTGTTGAGCGCGGAACCAGACTGGAAACTGGTCCTCGAGGCCAGTACACGCTGTCCTCACCAGGTGTCGTCGTCCGTTTGGCGGGGGTTTCGGGAGCTGACCCACAGATGGCGTGGTTGTCACTGCTCCTTGCTCGAACGCTGGATCCGGGTTCGTAACAGGACGTTATCACCCGGTTCGTCGCTCGACGTTGGTGTTAGCTGTGCGGGAGGGTGGGGTTGGTATTCCGAATGTGTTTACCTGAGCCCGGGCGCTGTTCTGGGTCTCGTTGCATCAGGGATTGGCGATGCGTGGGGGGCTCAATGCTTTGTGTTTATTATTGTTTGATTAAGTTTAGTTTTTTGGTGGATTTTGGTGGTTGTCGGGAGGTGGCCTTCTGTACCCCTCCTGTTTACTCTTGAGCGGTGGATATTCTCAGGGCTGTCTGCCGTTGTCCGGGTTTTATGTCTCTTTCGGTTAAGGCAATTTATGGGATTTTGTTTCGTTGTGTTCGGCCGCGGGTGGAGGCTTTATTCCCGTTGGCGGCGCGGTTTTTGGCACCGCAGCAACGGGAGTTGTTGTTTCGCGTGTTGCATTTGTCGTTAGCAACAAATGAATGGTTGTGCATGCTGGGTTTGCGCGCCTCTGCCGCATGTGTCCACTGTGGGTTGCCCGAGACTCAGTTGCATGTTTTCTATTTTTGTGAGCGGTTGAGTGGTTTGCTTGATTGGTTTCGGGATGTGTTGGCTGTGGTTTGTAGGTCGGGGTATAGGGGTTGGTTTTTGCAGTTTTTGTTTTTGTCTTTTCCGTAGGGCTCTCGCCGGGTGCGGAATATGTTATGTCTTCTTATGGCTGACTATGTGTATTGTGTGTGGGTTGGTTGGAGGGAGGGTTATGGGGTTTTTGAGAGGCCGCTTGCCGTTCACCTGGTGGTGACTGCAGTGTGCTTTTCCGGGGGATTTTTGCGGTTGGTTTACTGGTGCGTATGTTCGTGGGGATGCTTTTGGGTGACTGGTCGTTTCTTGTTCCGGTTCGTCTTCGGTCCCCGGCCCTCCGGTGGGCCTCCTCGGCAGAAGTTGGGCTGGGTGTGTGTGTGGTTGTTTCGTTTCTGTTGTGTTTGCTCCTGTGGTTGTGTGTTTTGATTTGGTGTGTTTGTGCGTGGGTGTGGCTTTTATTCTTTCCCTGGCTCCTGCGTGTGCCTTTTTGTTTGCTCTGTGTTAGTTGTATGCTTTGTGCCTTTTTGTGTGTGCCTATTTGTTTGCCCTGTGTTAGTTGTATGCTGTGTGCCTTTTTGTGTGCCTTTTTGTTAGCCCTGTGTTGTATGCTTTGTGCCTTTTTGTGTGCCTTTTTGTTAGCCCTGTGTTGTATGCTTTGTGCCTTTTTGTGTGCCTTTTTGTTTGCTGTGTTAATTGTGTGCTTTGTGCCTTTTTTGTGCCTTTTATGTTATTTATGGTATGTGTGCTTGTTTGCTCCTCTGTTTCTGGAGCATGCCTTATATGTATTTTGTGTTACTCTGTTTGGGGTTTGGAATTATGTTTTATTCTCCTCCCCTTTTGATTATTGGGGTGTTTTGTATTACTGTCCCTGTGTTATGTGTGTGTTTTTTTTTGTCATTACTTAATGTTCTTTGTCTCTTTCATGTGCTAAGTGTTTGCTTTATACTGATTGTGTATTGTTTATGTATTATTGTTCTATTCTTTCTTTGATTTGTCTTTGTCTTCTGATTTTGTATTCTGATTTGTATTCTGATTTTTTATATAAATTAAAAAAAAAAGCTTCACAATAGTTTCCAAAAAGGGTCAGGTGTACGAGGTTTTCGGGGGTCTGAAAGAACTCTTGTCCTGGTGTCATCTGCAGATCTGTGGTACCGCAGCCATGATATGTCATATGAATCAATATTCCTCTGAATTAGAGGCGGTCCATATAGTTTAACATAAGTGCTGATACATTATTTACGAGAATTCTTGAGCGTGTTGTTGTTGTTATCAGGTTCATGTGACTGAATCCCATCTCACTCTCTGCAGTACTATTTGGAATAACTTGTAAACAGCTCAGTAAAGGGCGAAAATCTTGGGGGATGCGGCGTACATGATCCTCCACATAGTCTCTATAGGTAAACTATAGTGCAGAGAAGGAATGAAGCTTAAACATCTTACTGAGAGATAATATTTCAGCTTCTCCGTAATTAGGTGGTATTTCATCAGGCCAGAAGTTTTTTTCAAGGACACACACTTCACTTAGCAGTGATTTATACATACTTTGAGGTTCAGAAATTTGAGTCTTTCAAGGATGTTGTCGTGAACACACAGTGCTGTAAAGTGTTCACAAGACCAGTAAGAAACTGTTGATAATTAATGAGCCAATTTTCCTGTTGCTTGTTATTATAATTCCTCCAAATTTTCCTTTTTCAATTGCCTTTTGAGCTTCTAAAGTTCTAGTACCAGGTTTATATTTTAGTCCGTGGCATGACCTTATGCTTCGTTGAATCAGTTTGTCTGCATGAACAATCGAAGTAGTGCGTTTCTGTAGACACTCTGACAATAAACCAATTTCATGCAACGTGTCATACATTAGAGCTAAATCCAATAGAAATTGTTTCCTGAAGTTCACTTTTTCAACAGACCTTCATAGGTTTTCCTATCACCGCCAAATCTTGTTTCATCTTTCACTGCCCTTTTAAAATGAAAACAAAGTGTTTCATAATTTGTCCACACTGCGGAAACTGTTCGAAACGAGCTGGCCAGCCACCTGGTGCTCTAAACACGGGCTATTTTGCAAATCTGTTGATCAGGTTGTGAGGCACATTCAGATAGTTCTTTTTAATTAAGAGTTGATCTACTCTAAACTGAATACAATTTGTCCATAAATGCTTAAAAGCTATTAATTCCATGGACTTCATTCACTGAATCATCTACTGCAAGTTCTAATCTGTGATTAAGACAACTCCAGATTGTCTTAATGTTTGTCAGGGTAATGTTTCTTGAGAATTGTTGCAATGCCAGATCTGACACCAAGCATGACATTTGCCCCATCACTGGCAAATGCTACAAGGTTCTGTTTCAAGTAAGTCATCAAACCCATGATATTTGAGACACCTCAATAGATGCCTAGCAATAGTTGCTGCTTTCTGATCAGGTAGTTCAATTAGATTTAAGAACATGAACTGGGGATTACCTTCCATATCACTGTCATATTTCAAATAAATTATCAAGATTGTTTTAATGCTCAGGTTTGTTGATTCATCAATGAGAACCGAAATTTTGCCATTTATTTGCTTGATATTCTGAGAAAATGTATTTTTCATATTAATGGCTATGTGTTTAATTATTTCTGTGGCACTAGTGCAGGAATGCAATCCCACTCCAATATCAACACCATTTTGCTTTCGTAGTTCTAGTTAGCCAAAGTGATCTCTAGAGTATGGTCTGTCATTCTGAGCTAAATAATATGTAGAACGCAAAATTAAACAAGTTATCTTTAGATGCGAAGCATTCATAGCATCACACAATTTTCAAACAGCATCTTCATTAGCTATATTTGCAACACATAAAACAGCAGTGTGAGCTTTCCTTAGTTTATGATCAACAATTTTTTTTTTTCAGAGAGATTTAAAGCATGTACTTCGACCCTAATAGGATATTTGGTACATCTTCCACTCATTTGATAGTCTAATTAAACCTTTAGAGGTAAAAAGTGTTACATTGCTTAAGTTTGCAAATACTTTACATCCAAGTTTATCATCCATGAAGTCTAACTATGGATAGGTTTCTTTTTTTTTCACATTTCTTCAGTCCAAACACCTGAACAGGAATACAAGTTAGACTTCAAAGAACAAATACTTTCTGAATTGCACATGGATCCAGTTTAAAAATTTAACTAGAAGCAGCCGAAACACAACATTAGCCATTTTCCGTGTTATCATTATCAGTCTCCTGTACGTTATTATAATTACACTCCTCGTTTTGTGTACAGAAGAAAGAAGTAAACGTTGCTTACTTAGAAGCCATGATGGGTTTGTTTGTGAGAAAAAACGCTTCTGTATTAGAGAGAAGTTCACGGACCACCAGCCACCACTTTACTAATGCCACTGAAACACAGAGGTTATCTTAAGGTTATCTTGAGATGATTTCGGGGTTTTAGTGTCCCCGCGGCTCGGTCCTCGACCAGGCTTCCACCCCCAAGAAGCAGCCCGTGACAGCTGACTAACACCCAGGTACCTATTTTACTGTCAGGTAACAGGGGCATAGGGTGAAAGGATCTCTGCCCATGGTTTCTCGCCGGCGCCTGGGATCGAACCCGGGACCACAGGATCCGTCCAGCATGCTGTCCTCTCGGCCGACCGGCTCCCCTTCAGAAGCAGAGTTCCCAACACAGTATTTCACACGACGCTAGAACCACCTAAAAAAAGCACTGATTTATGTAATGTTGTGTGTAGAAGTTTTGCCATTTAACCTGCCTAGTATTTAACACTAAAATTGACTGAATAATATTATATGAATACACTACTGTATGAATAAAGAATACCTGTCTAATGAACTACTGCTAAAGCCATGAACATTACCGCTGAATATTCGTATCCAAAGCGACAGGTTGGCATCTTTGTCTTATACCTTTTGTCTTGCATAAATGGACTGGCAGCGTTCACCTGCGTCGGGTATTATGTTTCCGGATTCGTACCAGTACAATTCAGCCTGATTACTTTTTAAAAATATAAAAAATTAAATATTATTGAATCTTTAAAAAATACAAGAAATATCATAACATTATTAACTTATTAATGATGTAATACTAATATTATCCTGCCACGATCAACCATCACCCACAAGGAATCATCTCCATTTCTCCTCATCCTCTCTCCCTTTCCCACATTTCATCATCCACTTGCAGAGGTGCTGGAGTGGCGCTATGGCGAGCTCCAACAGCCCTGCATCACTAGTCTAAGGCAGCAGACTCCTTAAACGACTGGGCCACGACATGGTAAAAGGATTGCAACCAGGGATTCAACTGAATTCTCTCGGGTTCCTAACCTAAATCCCAGGTTGCTCCATTCAATCTAGAATTCATCATTTGAATCCCCGGTTACAATCCTTTTGACCATGTCGTGGCCTAGTCGTCTAAGGTGGTTGCTTGAAAGTACCCAAAGCAGGGGTTCATATCCTCATCACGGCTCCTACTGATTTTCTCATTGATACATCACATCAATGTGATTTCTCTGAGCATGCTGCTGTTTATTGTTTAAGATTCAGCTACTGAAACCAAATTTCCGTGCAGCACGGGTCATGGTGATCCTGTAAGTTGAGTCTCTTTAAAGCCATTATCTTTATCAATAGCTGATACTGACTAGGGATGGGGCCTGTGGATGCGCCAATCCAATTCACGATCATAAGGCTGGTCAGACCGGAGAATTGTTGGGATACACACGTTGCTCACAGTTGAGTGCGACAGGATCAGCAGGGCTGTCGACGGGGCTGGCCACAGTCGTCCAGTCTAAGGGGATCCGGAGGGTCTTACAAGAGGATTGGTTTCCTTTGTGAGGCTTGACACCATCTAAACCTTCTAATAGTGTACGTGCACGTGACGCTCGCCGTGCACTGGAGCACGTGAATAGCCGTACACCCGGACTAGCTTTGGCAACCCGTTCCCGGAACATCCCGTGTAAAGGCTCACTGGAGAGCCTAAGTCATCAGCATTCAAAATATGTTACAATGGCCGTTGTAGAGCATTTGTAGAAACAGTTAGAGCGAGTAGCAGCTTTTATTGTAAAGAATGGAGAAGGCAGCAGAGCGACGCAGGCGGTATCTTGGAGGCCTCCCTGTGAGCCATCCAAGCTGGCCTGTGGCTGGCTAAAGAGGTAGGCCGTAGGATGCTTTTCTCTGATAGGCTCGTTTGAGGAGGACCGGTAAAAGCCAGCACTTCATGCCGCGCTGCATCAAGACGCCATTCTGCGCCAGCCTCTAGCCTAGTAAGACATGGTTTCACTGGATCAACAAGCCAAGTGAAACTACTGTTTCTAGAGGCTCCTAGTACATCTCTATTATCCATTAACCTCGATGTGGGCCCATATGAACGCAGCAGAATCCGGGAACTCGTCGTAATTGTGTGTGATAGCAAGTAAGTGTAGTAATCAGATCGTGAGAAGTAGGTAAAGTTCATACGAGCAGGTAGCAACAGATACGTAAGTCCCCATCTCAGTTATCAATCAGACTATCTGATCTCCAGCTAGTGTCTTGTAGCAGTGGAGTGATCTGAGAATATCTTGCCAGTGTTCAGGGCAGTTTTCCAATAGAAATTCGTGGGAATTTCGAGAGACACTGTCGTTCATAGTGGTTGGTGCCATCTTGTACGAATGCCACGCTTCGCCCGAGCCAGGTACGAAGCCGGCAGGGAAGGGAACGAAGTGAGCTGAGTCATGAGAGACTACCCGTTTACCCCTAGCCGCTCCGCCGCCTAGAAGAGGTAGCCCACCTTCATTAGGGTGTATACTCACCTAATTGTGCTTGCGGGGGTTGAGCTTTGGCTCTTTGGTCCCGCCTCTCAACTGTCAATCAACTGGTAACTGTAGGTATGGTAGGAGCTGTGTGTGTGTGTGTGTGTGAGCCGGTTGTATAAATGAGTAAGTACCCTGTATGTATTAGTGATATTTATCTCTAAGCCTGAATTCGAAGTCAGGTGTTCCGCCGGTTGTCTCTATTAGCACCTGCTAAGGTGAAGAGAAGCGCGGGCGCGTGAGATTTTCACCATTATTTCCGTCCTTGTCAATAGGGAGGACTTGATATGTTGTGTGCAGATGTACATGTACTCACCTAATACTCACCTAATTGTGCTTGCTGGGGTTGAGCTCTAACTCTTTGGTCCCGCCTCTCAACCGTCACATACACACACACGTGTGTGTGTGTGTGAGTGTGTGTGTACACACGGGAACACATTATACAGATATATTAGACGAGGACCGTGAGGGCCGTCCTAGTGTGTTTTATACTCTATTCTGGTGAGATTTCATGTATTTACATTTTTCTAAGAGGATTTTTTTTTATCTTTATTTAAGAAAATGCAATAAAAATTACATATACATAAGTTTTACAAGGCAATTATACATTACAATTCTTAGTTAACAAGTGTTTCAGTAGTACAGAACAAGATCTTTAAAAAAAAACCCTGAATGTTATACTTATTTACCTATAAACGATTTACAAAAATTGGAGAATAAATTTACATTAAAATACAGGGGAAATTATTACATTTATATATATTTTATATAATTCTCAGTAAACAAATTTTCCATATCATCACCGAGCATGAGCCTTAAACCCAAAATGTTATACCTGATCCTGCCTCGCAAGAACTTCAATATTTTGTCTACTGAGTAACCTTCCTGCCTGCCTATCCACAAACAAAAAATGTAATCAGAAAGTAACATAATTATTGTATTCCTAATTTTCTTGAACTTTATGTCAATATGAAACATTAAAAACCTCATTAACTCCACTCTAATACTTGGTCCACATAAAGCTTTAAGAGTGTCTCTAATCCAGTTTACAAGAACAACTTTCTGCTTACAGAAATAAAATATATGCATATTATTTTCAATTTCAGTACATTGGTCACATCTATTGTTGTCCTTAATGCCCAACATCAACAACCTATCATTAGTAGGAAGGGTCTCATGAATATAGCGACACAATAGCTCACGTTGTTTTGGGGCAATAAATTTAGCATGAAGGTTTGCCCAAATTACTTACCAGCTAAAGAGTGGATATGCCTCCTCTACTCTAGGGACTACATTTGTTAGTATAACATCATACACTTGTTTACTGTTCATCATTAAAAAACCTTCATTATTACAAATCAGCCTGAGAACATCAATTGCACATGAATAAAAGTGAGGTGAAATAAAGGCATGGTCAGTATACTCTGGCATATTTATCAAGTAGCTAACACGTAATTTACAATAGTAATGTCCTAGTGCATTTACACTATTCCTCTGCATTATCTCCTTTCTAAAGGTAACACATAAGATTACCAATGACTTATGGTACACATTCAGTATTCCTATTCCACCGTTTTTCTTACCTTTATATAGGGTAGTTCGTTTAATTGGTTGGTATCTACCATACCATACATACGTAAAAATAGTTTTGTCAATCTC
Organism: Procambarus clarkii; assembly: GCF_040958095.1. Lineage (NCBI taxonomy): Eukaryota > Metazoa > Arthropoda > Malacostraca > Decapoda > Cambaridae > Procambarus > Procambarus clarkii. The sequence goes on from NC_091229.1 coordinate 7,018,628, forward strand.
TATGGCACTTTTCTTGTCTATGGGAAAGCTGTGAGACAAATACCACACTCTAGACAAAATTTTGCAATTGATTATTACCGCCTTCTGAAACAGGGTCAATTTCCTATTTGACAACATATTCGTTACAACTATTATATTCCCACATAGTACTTGCCAATTCGTAACCAATGTTGTTTCATATGTTTTACACCAGCAAATCCCAAGAGCTTTAATAGACTCCACTACCTGGAACCATGAACCTGTCCAGTTAACCTTATTACACCAACTGCCAAGCCCCATCATACACATTTTGTTCTTGTTAATGACAGCACGTGTCGCTCTTTCAAAGTTGTCTAACTCATTCTGAACATTCACCACCGAGTCTTCTGTCGACACAAAAATAGTTGTATCATCTGTTCCCAGGGCTGTGATAAGTGTAATTATATATATACATATGTGGCTGACCTGTTTAACGTAATTTTGCTAGATTTGTTGTGAAGTGTGAGTAACGTGGCTGTCAGGAATGACTGCTGACAGCTCTATCGAGTGACGTAATTCACGGGAGTAATCATCGATCCGTGGGATCGCCAATCACTTGCCAAGTTATCAGGAGTGTGTTATCTCCTAAGTATTTCCCATTAGCGTTTGATAGCTGAAGGCTACAGGTAAGGTCAGCAGATACGATATATATAATTGTAGTGTCACGAATCCTAGTGTGTTATTACTGTGGTTGCAGTAAATGGTTATTGCAACCGGGTTGTAAAGTAAGTAATTATCATAAGAAGGCACCAAACCGGGAAGGCTATGTAGCACCATCAAATGCGCAAAATAATCAGAGGGCGCTAAATATCACCAAGGATGCCAATACGAGAACAAAAACGCATAAGGCGAACGATATCAAAAGTATCCGAGTCACCAAGAATTCTACTGAGGGACAAGTGACCGCGAGGGGCGGTCGGAAAGCAAGACACGATCGTCCTGGAAGTCAGGACATTCAAGAAGGACATGCACGACCGTAAGAGGGACAATGTAACTAGGACAATAAGGAGCAGGGCGGTGCTCCATCAAGTGACCATGGGTTAAGCGAGTATGGCCAATACGCAACCTCGCCAGAGCTGTTTCCCAACGCCGGTTACGGTGGAAGGAGGACGGCCACGAGGAAACACAACATTTAAGAGTACGTAGTTTGTTACCAGTAACAGACGACCAAGAAGCCTGCCAACGGGTAAGGACGGAGGAATGGATAACCGGGTAAAAGTCGGAATACGGAATACCTTTACGAGAGATGGGACAAGAGCGGACAGCTTCCTTGGCGGCAGCATCCGCACGCTCATTTAAAGACACACCAATATTGCTGGGAACCCAACAAAACTCAACCGACTTAAATTTACTGTGAACAAGAAACAGCCAATACTGGATCTCGACAACTACTGGATGAACCGGATTAAAGGACCCGAGAGCCATGAGGGCACTACGAGAGTCAACAACAACTACAAAGGAAGACTGACAACGAGAAAGCAGGAGACGAAGAGCATAGAGAATAGCATAAAGCTCCGCTGTAAAGATGCTAGTCTCCGGAGGTAAGCGACACATATAAGTGCGATCAGGAAAAACAACAGAGTAGCCAACACCGTCCGCAGACTTAGACCCATCGGTGAAGACAGAAACGGAGCGGGAGTGAGAAGAAAAGTGCTCAAGGAAAAGACGTTTTAGAACCGAAGGAGGGGTAAAAGCTTCAGTGATACGGGTCAAGGATGTACAAAACTACGGAAGGGGGACTTTCCATGGGGGCAAAGAAGGAACAACACGAGGAGAAACATTAGAAATACGAACGGAAAGAGAATCCGGTAGGGTAGATAACCGGACAGAGAGAGGGAGGTGGTGAAGAGGAACAGGAACCGCAGGAGGGGTAAAAGTTAAAGCACGACAGAGGCGAGAGAAAGGATGTTGTAAGGACCGCGCAAGATAGCGAAGACAGTAGCGATCACGGCGGTCTTGGAGAGACAGGAAGCCAGTGTCAACATACAAGCTAAGGACGGGAGTCGAACGAAAGGCACCAGAACTGAGGCGCAACCCAGTATGGTGTAAAGCATCAAGACGGCGAAGGAGAAGCAGACGAGTAAGCAGGGCAACCATAATCGAGCTTAGACAGGACGAGACAGGAATGTAAAGCAAGGAGAGTGCGCCTATCTGCCCCCCAAGAAGTATGGGACAAGACCCGAAGGAGGGTAAGGGCCTTAGAGCACTCAACACGGAGGTAAGAGATATGGGGAGACCAAGACAAACGAGTGTCAAGGAATAACCCCAAAAGCATTGCCGAATCTTTGTACTCAAGGGGATGACCATAAAGTGACAAAGAGGGACGAAGAACGACCCGTTTCCGCGTAAAAGTCATGGCACAAGTCTTAGAAGTAGAGAACTTGAAGCCATGATCGGTGGCCCAAGATGACATGGCATCAATTGCAAGTTGAAGCCGGCGCTGAAGGAGAGGCGAATCATCCCCCTGACAGCAAAGGGTAAGATCATCGACATAGAGAGCGGAGAAGACACCTGAAGGAAGAGAGGAAAGAAGACCATTGAGGGCAACTAGAAAAAGAGTAGTGCTCTGAACACTACCCTGGGGCACACCTTCGTATTGCTGAAAAGAGGCAGAGAGAGCGGTTCCAAGGCGCACCAGAAAGGAACGACGAGAGAGGAAGCTGCGTACAAAGAGAGGGAGATAACCACGAAGGCCTAAAGAATGAAGTTGAGATAGAATATGATACCGCCAAGTGGTGTCGTAAGCCTTTTCCAGGTCAAAAAGGACGGCAACAACGGAGGTCTTCGCAGCAAAAGCAGTACGAATATAGACCTCCAAGTTCACCAGGACATCTGTCGTGCTGCGGCACTTGCGGAAACCAAATTGAGAAGGGGAGAGGAGGTGATGGTGTTCCAGGAACCACATCAGATGAAAGTTAACCATACGATCAAAGAGTTTGCAGACACAACTTGTGAGGGCAGTTGGGCGAAAGTCCTTAGGAGAAGTACCCAGAGACCCCGGTTTGCAAACAGGGAGGACAACGGCATCGAGCCAGTCCTCAGGGACTGACGACGACTCCCAGATCCGATTATACAGACTCAGTAAATACTGAGACATGCAAGGAGGGAGATGGCGAAGCATCAACATTCACGTTTAGCCGTACGGATGGCCCTACGGGCCACCGCACTCGCTTTCCGAAAGAAAAGAAAAGAATCGGTCCTCTGCCTACGGCGGTGCCTCTTCCAGGCTGCACGCTTATAGCGGACAGCCTGAGGACAGTCCGCATTCCACCAGGGAACGCACTTCCGTGGACCCTGAGAGGAAGAGCGAGGAATAGAGCGGAGGGCAGTGTTGAAGACAGTGTCATGAAAAAGGAGGAGAGCGTGAGAGAGAGGCAGAAGGGAGAGGTCAGAGAGAGCAGCACTGAGGGTAAATAGGGTCCAGTCCGCCTTAGCAAACTGCTACCTAGGGAAAGAGAGGGAAGGGCGAAAAGAGAAAAAGGAAACAAGGATGGGGAAATGATCACTTCCATGGAGGTCATCAAGAACCTGCAACGTGAAATCTAAGTAAAGAGAAGAATAGCAGAGAGAAAGATCAAGACAAGAAAGGGTGCGAGTCCGAGAGTCCAAATGAGTGGGCTCACCAGAATTCAAAAGAGACAGGGAAGAAGAGAGGAGAAACGGCTCAAGAAGGCGACCCCGGGTATTCGTCAGAACGTCACCCCAAAGAGAATGACGACAATTGAAGTCACCCAGCAGGAGCACAGGCTCCGGCAAGGAGTCTAGGAGGTGTTTTAAATCAGGAAGAGAAAGCGGGACACTCGGGGGGAGATAAATGGAACAAACTGTGTACCATTTCCCCACAAAGATACGAGCAGCAGAACAATGGAGAGGCGAAGGAAAAAGTAAAGGAACAAAAGGAACATCAGCACGAATCAAGAGAGCAGAAGAATTAGAAGCCCCAGCACCGGCTGGGGGGGGGGGGAAAGGAATAGCCACGAAAACGACCAGGACGAGCACCAAGCATTGGCTCCTGGAGACAGACACAAAGGGGCGAAAACCGCGAAATCAGAAGTTGGAGTTCGAGGAAATTGGCATAATAACCTCGAACGTTCCACTGACGATGAGACATCGACGAGAAGAGAAAGGACAAAAACAGAGAACAAGGAAGAAACAAAGGCAAAAGAGCAACAGAGCACGTTAAAGAATATCAGGGTCAGGATCAGGGTCAGCAAAGTCAGGGGTTAGGGGGCATGGGTAAACTGAGCAAAGACGGAGGGAAGGAGGCGGGAGAACATACCAGAGGTGGGCGGGCGGGGTCCAGAGGAGGAGACAACGGAGGGGAGCAGTCAATTACAGCAGCAGGAAGAGGGGGGGTAGAAAGAGTGGAGCGCACCTTAGCAAGGGCAGCAACCGAGAGGGAAGCGTGGGCTAAAGAAACCTCCATAGCAGGAACAGGAGGCGCAACCACCGAAATGGGAGGGGAAGGGGCGAGAGAGGCAGAAGTAGGGGTCGAGGTAGAAAGCGAAACCTTCTTACCCGCCAGGGAGGAGGAAAGAGAGGAGCCAGGCTTACGCTTCTGACTTAAAAAGACAGGTGTCCCAGCAACCACGTACTGGGCAACGGATTCTAGCATCTCAACAGGAGAAGTTGAACGAGAGCACCCATAACAGCCGTTTGGAGAGCGATGGACATCAGCCCACACCGACAGGCGGCGGGGAGAGGCAAGAGACGGAGGGGAAGGATGGGAAGGAGGAACGGAGGGAGACGAGGAAGAAGACACAGGAGACAAGACAGACCGGGTAGAAAGAAGGTGAACCCCAGACAGAGGACCAGGAGGTGGATCCTTCGGGACAAAACTCATAGGAACAGAGGAGGGGGCAGTGGGCGTATCAGGGTCCAAGGCCCGGAAACGGTTATGAGTCTGAGGAAGGTGGGAAGGACGAGGAGAGGAAGAGCGCAACACGTGAGCATAAGAGATATTAGCATAAGGCGGGAGCCGGCGAACCTGGCATCTCGCCTCAGGAAAAGATAAACGCTCCCGGTGCTTCAAGTTGAGGACGGCTGCCTCAAGCTTGTAATGGACACACGCACGGGAGAAGGTAGGATGGGCCTCACCGCAGTTGAGGCAACGAGCCTGGGGAGAAGTGCACTCCGACTTAGAGTGACCTTCACCACCACACAAAGGACAGAGAGAGACAGTCCTGGAGCAGCGGAGGGCACCATGCCCAAACCTCCAGCACTTGTTACAGAGCCGAGGAGAAGGAATGTACTCCTGGATAGAGCACCTGGCACCAGCAAGAATGACAGAGGGTGGAAGGGTCCTACCATCAAAGGTCATCTTCACAACCCGGAGGGGTTGACGGCGACTACCACGAGGGGGACGAGTAAACGTGTCCACCTGGAGAATAGAATGGCCCTGGGCAGCAAGGATATGTCGAATATCGTCGTGGCAGTCGCGCAGGTCCCGAACACCGGTCGCAACATGGGGCGGGAGCAGAATAGTGCCAACACTGGCATTCAACTGAGCGTTCTTTGAGACCCAAACAGGGGTCTCGCCAAGGCAGGATAAGGCAGCCAAGAGGGAAGCAGCATCCTGAGAAGGAGCAGCAACGACACGTGTACTGAGACGAGTGGGGTTAAAAGTAATGGAGGCATCCACGGAATCAACGAGATGTCGATGGAGGGAGAAATCGTCAGGAGGCGCAGAATCAAGAGGGAGGAGATCAAAATATTTGGCCCAGGAAGCAGGACCAAACAAGGCTTGATAGGTAGCAGAACTGGAAGAAATCGAACGAGGGTGGCCGTGACGAGGACGGCGGTGAGAACCTCCAGAGAGAGAGGGGTTAAAAGGCGCAGTAGTTACAACTAGAGAAGGAGCCGCGCCAGGGGACGAGGTAGTCACCACTGGGGGCTTGGGGTTCGACCCAACCACAGAGGAGGGAGGGGAGCCAGGGGAAGGAGTCAGAGAGGCCAAAGGAGGAGCAAGGTCGGGGCCCAATGCAGCGGAGGCTACAGAGCCCGGTCTTCCAACACGGACCGACTCGGGGGCTTGGTCGCCCACCCCACGAGCCTGAGAAGGTAAGGCAGAAACAGTCGAAACAGGGGTCATCATCATTACGAAAAGGAATATTCATTCACGAATGTGCCCCCACACCCACCATGGAGCCGCAATTAGAGGCAGGACACCCAACAAGAATCTATCGCCGATCATGCCGGGGCCTCCTAGGGGTGCGCCATTAGTATATGCCCCACAAACGCCACCTTAAGAACTGACAGTCCGTCGAGATCGGGTTCAGTGACGAAAGTGGGATTGACAATAAAAGGTTCCCCTCGCTCTTGACGTCGGGTACTACAGTTCTATGGGTGCAAGAGTATGCCTCCTCAAGCACCCAGGCGTCAATATAGAAGTCCAAGGGAAGAACCAGAACAAGCAAAAGGTCGGCAGGAAACGGCAAGCAGATAGGAGAAGAGGGGGGAGAAAAACGAAACAGAAGGAAAAGGAAAAGGTGCTCAGCAGAATTGGAGAGGACGGCAGCAGGAGCGCAAGGCTAGAAAAGGACAGAGGACTGTCCCAGAGAGCATCATACTCCAGCAGCCGCCCACTAAGCCCCCCTCACGGCAACAACGAGCCGAGCGGGGAAGGGGGTGTTGTTGCATAAGTGATTATAGACTTAGTATATCTTGCTTGGTTTTCCTTTGTGATCACCCAGTATGTTCAAGTTAGTTCATTTATGCAGCACTCGTGGGTGGTGTCTAGCTGTCAGTAAAGGTGTCACAGGAAGGATTTCGAGTAACATCATTGATATTTCTTTCATTGTTGTAGTAGTTAGTACTTTGCTGAATAAACTGTGTTGTTATGTTGAACGCTGTCCTTTCGTACACCCCACACATTTTATTGCTCTATATATGTTCTGCCATGTCACCTGAAATTACTATTGCTATTCATTTGAGAATGCTTCATGAGATTAGAGCTGAATTCATAGCACCACACAACTGTATAAATACGTTGTGAGAACCCGTGACCTACTCATTAGATTCGTTCCCGCGATTTACGAAGGTCGACGGCCTAAGTGAAGGGAATTTCAAGCTTTTGAGATCTCGGCGTTTGCTCGCGCCTAGTCAATTGTTCTTCTATGGTCTCTAGAGTGAGGAGTGAGCTGCTTAATACATTTAGTGTGTTAGCTAAGCAAGTCCTTCCTCAGGAGACCCATCTAGACTTTCAGTTAAAGTTAATGGATGTAATACTAAAATATCACGACAGGAATAAGGAATGAAATTGAAAATTCCAAACCAAAAATTCAACTTTTTCGCATCTTTATCCCAGTTCTCCGAAGTCTGATCAAATTTCCTTCTTCAAGGTGTCGTAGTCGCAAAGGTGGTCGAGACATTCATGGGGGACGATTATAGAAAGTTTTGTCATGATTTCCTGCACTTGTATTCCCAGTAGTCATTGTTGATTATGGAGTTTTGCTGTCTGTCGTCTTTGGATAGTGCGCGGCCACGTCGGAAATACCCGGAGAAGGTTGCATGGGAGCCTGTCAGTCTGGTTGGTGCAGGTGCGGGAGCTGGAGCGGGAGATGGTGCCCGGGCGGCTGCATGAGGGGCGGGAGAGCCGTTGACATCGACTGATGCATGGGTGTCAGTCGAGTCATCGTGGTCGGCTTCCTTGGGTTCGTCTTCGGAGTCCTGGTAAGCTTGAGAACTGCGGTGAACCATTCTTGAGAACCGTCTCAAGCTTGAGAACCGCAGAGTCGCTGTGGCCCAACAGTGAGGGTTCCCTTAGGGTCGGCTCAGGGATTGCCAGGTGTTACGGCCCTACTGGGACGCAACCAGGTTCTTCTCTGATGGTAGTACAGTTTGGGAATCCGGCCCCAAGTTAGCAGAGGCTTTCAAGGGGTGTAGAATTAGAGAGAAGAATTAGCGGAATCTGTTTGAATGCTGTCAATTTGTTGGTGAAAGGGAGAATTAAACAGGTTAAGTAGTTGTATGTCTGCCTGTACCTGGATATTACCAATGCCTGTTGTTACCTCAGACCTTCTTGCTGTTTCGGCTGACTCGTCCACAATCTTGAGACGATTGTTGCTCCAACCTGTCACCAAGTCGTTGGCTAGTATTACATCAATCCCGGCTATAGGCAGGGTATCAACTACTGCCAATGCACATGTGCCGCTGAAGTAAGGCGAGTCTAGATGTACCGGCACTAAGGAGGCAACGTACCGTGTCATAGGAAACCCAACCAGGACAACCTTTTGTCTCCCGTCTACTCTCACTCCCTCGGGTAACGAGTCTCTCACGATCAGGGACTGGGCGGCTCCACTATCTCTGAGCACTACAACTGATCTACCAGTATGATCACTCGTTACATACCCGCCTGAAGTGTGAGGGGCAAACAATCCTGGTCCTTCCTGACTAGTCATCAGAGACTGGGTTCCCACTGGTGTTGTCACACAACCCAATAGCATCACCTCCCTACGTGGACCGCTACCTTTTCTGCCTCGGCACATAGCAGCAACATGCCCTTTCTGCCCACAAGTCCAACACACTACATTCCTTCTCGGACTACGGTGTTTCGGACTGCTAGGACTAGTCCTTCGGGTGCTACTTGGGAGCGTCTTCATAGCGCTTTGTGGGACGGGTCTCTCTTCGTCATGATGAGGTTTGCCAAACAGACGTGGGTAATTCCTAGGGAAATACCTAGTGGAAGACCTATGCGTCAAGATGTATTCTTCAGCCATAGTGGCTGCTACACGTAAGGTCTCTACCTGCTGCTCTTCTAAGTATGTCTTCAGATCTCCACACAGACATTCCTTAAAATCCTCCAACAAAACGAGCTGTTCGAGTTCTTCTTTCGTCCTCATCTTCCGAGAGGCACACCACTCCTGGAAAAGCCGTTCCTTGATGGTCGCGAACTCTGTGAACGTGTGCTCCGAGGTCTTTTTCAGGTTCCTGAACTTCTGCCTGTAAGCCTCAGGCACCAACTGGTAAGCCATGAGCACTACCTTCTTCACCTTGTCATAATCACAGGAGTCATCAAGGGACAACGTGGAGTAGGCGATTTGGGCCTTCCCAGTCAAGACGGACAGTATCATGATGGCCCAATTCTCCTTTGGCCATTCCAAAGAGGCCGCAACCTTCTCCAAAGCAGCGAAGGACTTCGAAACTTCCTTTTCGTTGAATTTAGGGACCATTTTGATGTTCCTTACCGGATCGAAACCACTCGTTTCCGTTGTTTTCCTCCGACCACCTAATCGCAATATTTCTAACTCGTGTTGTCTTTCCTTTTCCTCTCTGTCTCGTCGTTCTTGCCTTTCTTTTTCCCTTTCTTGCTCTTCTCGCTCTTCTCGTTCTCTTTCTCGCTCTTCTCTCTCTCGTTTCTCTTCTCTTTCTCGCTCTTCCCTTTCTCTTTCTCTTCTTTCCTTTCTTGTAATTCTAAACGCTTCATTTCCATTTCTTTTTCTTGTCTCTCTCTTTCCAGTTCTAACTTCTTATCTTCTCTCTCTCTCGCTTTCTCTTTTCTCTCTCTAGCGAGTTCTAGCTTTTTCCATTCTATTTCACGGTGGATCTCTAATTCACGCATTTTCACAGTGAGTAAACTTATATTCAGTTCACTCTCATCACTTTCAATGTCACTACCTTTATCTTCTTTTTCAGTGGAAGCTACCACCTCACTTTCTTTTGTACTCTGTGCCTCGCTTTCCTGTTTCTCCCCGGCCTTCAAATGTTTGTGAACCTTGGACAAGATCTCAACACGGGAATCACTTTCACGTATTTTGATCTTCAGAAAGGCACTCACTAGCACCAGTTCTTGCTTTCCCAGATATTTCAATCTGGCAAGACAGTCCTCCTAGTTCAGAAAGGCCTGAACATCGTCCAGATCGTCAAGGGTTACTTTTTCTGCCATTATCACTTAAGTGGTGCACGAACACTTAACACGTCGCTTCACTTGAGCACTTTACACACCAAGCACTGTACTACGCCAATGTTGCACTTTATCGCACCTAGCACCGCACTTGCCAATATTGCACGTAATCACACCGGGCACCGCACTAAAATATTGCACTAAATCACACCGAGCACCGCACAGGACATTCAACGTCCAAATAATTATAAACGGGGGGGAATTATTTACAGGGGATTGCGCTACATCACCACCCCTGTCAAACATACTTGACAAGGGGTCGGATCCCGCTGGGGAAGCCAATTATGTTACGGCCCTACTGGGACGCAACCGGGTTCTTCTCTGATGGTAGTACAGTTTGGGAATCCGGCCCCAAGTTAGTAGAGGCTTTCTAGGGGTTTGTTCCGTAACGCAAGTTAAACTAAAGGGGGAGGGATACAAATATTCCAATTTATATATATATATATTTTCCACCACCATGAACAAATAAATAACAGTCACACGCGGGGGTTATAACTACACTATTATGTACAGGTTCGTCTTCCTCCGAAGACACTGGATGCTCCACGGTGCTCACGCTGGGTAGCCCTGGTTCCTTCTTCCGTGGCCCACGATGAATCCACTATGATTCTATGACGAATCTACCCTGGCCACAGGCCAGCCAAATCACAGTCCCACTGGGTGCTTCGTCGTGGAGGCCTTCAACCACAATCCAGCCTGTAGCTGGCAGGTACCAATCAGCTCCGCTGTATAGGTCACTCCATGACTGATACTAGGGTTGCGTGCCCTTGGCAGGAGCCTCGTGTGACCCGTTGATCACTCTCCTCTCTAAGTACCACAGTGGCTAGTCTCTTCCACCAGCCAGCCCCGATAAGGCGATTCCCAACACTGCCTCACTTCAGGCAGGCTAATACTCTCAACAGAGTTCGTCCGGGGGTGACTCACAGCTTCTTCAAAGCAGACTGGTGAAGAGACCTTGGCTTCCTTGGGTAGACTGGTCCTTATTACACATCATTCCCAGGTCGACTCTACAATCAGACACGTCATTAATACTGGGACGCTCTAGGGAACCTCACTTACACGCTTAGACACAAACGTCCACCTCTCCACTCCATAGATGGCGTTGCTGTCTAAGCCCCACCTCACCAGAGGTCAGCAGCGGCTACGTTATGAGCTGATTAAGACGGGAATCCAGCACCTGTGACCGGTATATCCTGTCCTCACTAGATGACGTTGTCCATTTGGAGGGGGTTTCGGGAGCGAACTCACAGATGCTGTTGTCGTCACTGCTCCGTGCTCCGACGCTGGACTCGGGTCCGTAACACCAGGGCAGTGGGTCCTGTAGCAGTTTTGGAAGCTGAAAGCAGTTGTGGAACACATGTGTATTCCCGAGTAAGACCGGAATTCAGACAGGAATTGGTTTACTGGTTGAAGTATGGTGATACCGTAATACCTTTGACCATCCAGCACATATTAGGAGGAGGTTACATCTCGTTACATGAAAAAAATAAAAAAGTCAAAGCACTGGCTAAATATCTCCTGTCGACTAACAAATTGGGCCTCATTTTCACCTGGCGTCTGGCCAGATAATGTGCGTTTGGCCACATTACACCAACTGCCAAACACACAAAACAACTGCCTCGCCACAGTGCCATCAACCAGCTGATGCCATAAACACAACATCCCGCCCTTCAGTGCGGCAAGTCTCCCTCTAACGCGCGCCTCTGTTTACTCGTAGCTCCTTTATCTACACCACAACACAATAAACACTTGTAACCATGTTATTCTCAACATTAGTACGTCTCCCAACATCTGCACTCGTGCTGTCATCGAAATGATAAACCCTTCATGCAAACTGCACCTACCATTAGGAAGAAGAAGAAACCCATCAACGTAAACATTGTGCTCGTGAGCCCGTAAGATATTTATAAATGAATCAATGGTTTCAAGTGTTGTTGCTTTAAGGAGTGCTAGGTTTTCCTTATAATTTTTTACTGACAGACGTGTCTCTGTACACCTGTATTTCAGGGTACAGATCTAGTGGAATATCATTTTTTTTCTACCACAGACGTGGCCACACATTTAAAAAGCTAACTAGCATATATACATTTTCTTCTGTCCTCCATGGACAGGGTTAGAGATCTGTTAAACATATAGTTCAGGGATTTATTGAACAATCAACCACAGAAGGTGATTCGGTACTTTTTAAAATGCTAAGCTAACCTACATACATAAATACATAGATACACAGATTTACGTATGCCCTACATAAAGTGTTTGAAGTGTCATTAATGTGCATTTACAAAGTTGAAATGCAATTCTGATCAGCTTCCTATGTACTTTATACATATACATATACATACACACACAGATATACGTACATATACATATATACATACATATATATACACACACATGCATTCACATACATGTGTCTCTTTTACTCTGACAGGGTGAGATAGCTGACAGAGAAACTAGTGTGCAATTAGGCATTTAATCACTGAAGGTGATTAAGGTGCTTTTACAAGCTCAGGTTATATAGTTACATCACATACAAACATTGTATAATTGATACATTACATGGTCAATCTTGGGTACAAGTCCTGTGGGAAAAACCTGTCAAGATTGATATGAGAGGAGACTACCAGGAACTTGTACTGAACTAAATTAAAAATTACTGTCTGCAAATTTATTCAACTAAAATCTCTAGCTAGGGTCGTAAATCCTAGCTCCTCTTTTCCTAATGACAGATTGTGGGCTGTAAGGGGCAGGTGGGGGTGAATTGAATTGGTTGATAGAAGTTCCATTCCACCTGCAGACAGGGATCTTACATCATCTTGTATTTTATACAAGGATAAGATTTAATAAATATAGTTCTATGCTGAACACTGTCTCTGTTTAAATCAGAGATTTAAACATGTACATAGTCTAGCCTAGCACCATAACTATTAACAGCCAATATATTCTTATACTATAAACAACAATTTAAATTGTAGAAGTATGATATTAAATGACTTTAAATGTAGTCTAAGTACTGTTAACTAAGTACTAGAAATTATATTCAAATAAATGAACTTATATGATAACTTAAAAAATAACTAAGCAAGCAATTGTTAACTGAATTTATATATTCAAGTATATATGCAGATGTATTTATATTCAATTTATATGATGAGGTACTGTTAACTAAGTACTAGAAATTATATTCAATTAAATGAACTTATATGATAACATAAAAAATAACTAAGCAAGCAATTGTTAACTTAATTTATATATTCAAGTATATATGCAGATGTATTTATATTCAATTTATATGATGAGGTAAGGTCAGCCTGACTGAATCTTTTCCCACACAATGGACACTCATGAGATTTTGTTTATTTATCATGACTGAATCTTTTCTTACACAATGGACCCTCATGAGGTTTGGTGCTTAAAGATTCAACTGCTGCACTACAATATTAATAAACTTACTGAAATATGAGATGTTGCCTCGCTTTATAACCGACAGACAGACTTATAGGATATTAAAGTCATACAAGCATACAATTGGCCAATTAATACACTACTGTAATAACCTTCAATATACTTCTCTGAATGTCAGGTGCCTGTCTGACAGTGTACCAGACTTGATAACTCTCTTGTCGCGAGTTTAGGCACGATATTTTATATCACAGCTTTGCTGTAGATTGTTCTTGTAGCTTTGCTACGTGATTTTTCTTTAACTACATTGCAGAAGGATGATAGTTGATAATGAAGGTGGAGACAAGAGTCACTGTGTGCTCCACTCTACACTTATATAGCTATAAATGTTCTAGGAATTTTCCTTGTAGATATATTGTCCAGGTACTCCCCCCAGTTCTAGAGAGTGTTCACTGGTAATAAAGATAATTAGATAAGGTGTCCTGAGCTAAGTAATGTTCGCTAAGGTTCCATCACTGTTGTTCACTCTGTTGTAAACAATCACGTCGTGGGGTGTCGTGGGCGCTTCTTGTTCCTGAGATGCCCCTCCCACTCCCTTGAGAGGGATAACTTTCAATGAATATTGATTGATTATTTTTACTGTCTAGACATATGATTGAGATAAGATGTGATTATAATATAATTAGATATAGGATATAAAGATTATAAGTACTACTTGATAGTACCACAAATTCTTATTAAGGATTCGATTTATAATCCCTACCGGAAATCGAATCATGTTCCAAAAGTTTTTTAATTAAGAAATCCTTCTAGAAGCTTCTGGATCCTCGAGAGATCATGCACAAAGTCAAGTAGGCACCTATAGGGCCCTATGGTGTAAGTGATCATAGGGGCAATGTCATTTAGGATCAAGATGTATAATGAATCTATAATGCTTCGGATATGATATAGAAATTATACATTTCTTAGATGATATTATAGATATAGTGGGTAAAAATTTCCCACAAGTCCAATATATCATCAAATGTTCCAGTACTCATATTGTAATTACAGAGTTCAGCATACCTTAGCCCAGGGGGGCGAAAGTCAGTTAATATGGGACATTCTACAATATAATGTTCAAGAGAGTGCATGTTTTCTCTTTCACAAAGTTGACACATTGTGTACTCGACATTTGGGTTTTGTGAAAGCTGTCAGATACGCCTATATCCCAGGCGTATTATGGCCATTATAACATCACATTGCCGGGTTCTTGTTCTATTAGTCCCATATGTGAATGTCTCCTCATGATATCTATCATAATATTTAATGCTACAACTTTCAGGATTTTGTGAATTTGTTAGGTCGATGAGATTTTCATTAGATATTTGTTTAAGTATTCTGTTTGTCACTGCTAATGAAACACCCATCTCAATTTCTTCCACTGGTTTTCTACAGGCTGTCTTTGCAAGCATGTCATGCCTTGAGATACCAACATGTGATGGTATCCATAGGAATTTAATTTTAAATATGTTTTCTTTAGCAGCTAAAACATTCTTACGAATATCACTATTTTATGGGTGTCACTACTATGTGCGTTCAATGCCTGAAGTGCACTCTGCGAGTCACAGTATATCACAGTCATAGCCTATCCACTGCCTTAGTTTTTTAAAAATTCAGTGGCAAGGTATATGCCTGCAAGTTCGGTTTGAGTTGTACTTGCCCAGTCATTGACACGCTTCATTGCTGTATGTACGAGAGAAGATTGTTCAAATATATTACATGCACATCCGGTACATCGTCCACCTTCTTCTACAGAACCGTCGGTATAGCACTGATACACATCGTTACCCATGCTCAGAGTACTCTCAGTGATGCTTTTCAATGTTAACTGTTTTACCAATGTAGAGTGTACACTATCTTTCTTGGGCGCATGTAGAACCAAAATACATAATCAGATTTCGGTCTTCTTCTATAAACCTCAGGTGAGCGCAGCATATTAGAAAGTTTAGCTTGAAACTTCATGTGTTGCCTAGATCTACTCAATGCCTTCACGCCGAAAACTGTGCTAATAGACAAAATTCTCTCACTTATGGTAGGTAATTTTAACTCTGCTCTCATATTAACTATTCTCGTGGACTTTGGAGCCCCGAGGATGAGACGCATAGCTTCATTTTGCAAGGTTTTAAGAGATTTCAGCTCTTTGTATACAGTGTGAGATGTAGAGCATTGTAGTCAATCACAGAGAGTATAAATGATACATAAAACATTTTAGCAAGTCTCACGTTAATTCCATGATTGACACTATGTTTGCACTTGTAAATTTTGGGTACAATGTGAGAATATCTTCAAGAATACGAGAGTGAATAAAGTAATTGCAAAGCTCCAGGAATATCATTGGCTAATACGTTGCATACAATAGGAATATTC
Source organism: Procambarus clarkii (assembly GCF_040958095.1). NCBI lineage: Eukaryota > Metazoa > Arthropoda > Malacostraca > Decapoda > Cambaridae > Procambarus > Procambarus clarkii. Next base: position 7,034,358 of record NC_091229.1, read on the forward strand.
CGTTTAATGAGACACTTCACAGTTTAATGTGAAGTTTCAGTTTAATGGCAACACTTCTACTCAACCAGCTTGTATATAGGTTGCCCGCTAGTGTGTTTGCAACACTTTTCTCCCAACAAACAGCACTGGTCAGTTTTTCTCTGACTACTGCTTACTACTAGACAAGTAGTAAGGGTGATGTTGGATCTCTCATCACCCTTACACAGAAGGTAGTAGTGAGCTGCCCAATTCTTTAACATATGGTTGGGAGTTTCAGCATCATAACTGGAATCAATCTTATTACATTTCTAATACGAGAATTGGATTATTCCGGCAATATAGGTGCAAAATTCTTTTGCAGAATCATAGATAAAATCGATAAAATAAAAAGGCAGTTTTCATATATACCGCTAACCATAATGACACTCACTGAGTCTGACTGAGTCTACAGAAAAAAAAGTAATACACAAATTTCCTCCCCCCCCCCCCAAACTTTTTTTACACATCCCAATTCTACAATAAACGTACTTATGTAGAAATAAGAAATCATAATGATCATCTTAACCAGTGTACAACCTCATCTCCATCCTTACTGTATCTTAATTGTTTGATCAAGACTCATTATATTATTATTAATATCTTTATTGACAAAATTTAATTACAATTTTGCCTAAACGGAGGATTTCAATTAAGTGTTATTAAAGTGAGAATAAAGCTGGTATTCACTGTCACACAGGACAGAGGGTCGTACACAAGACAATAGGTCTAAACTGTAGGATGAAGTACATATATATATCATGGTTACAATCAATGTTTTAATGTATGAATATGTAAAATCAAGTTTCTATTGTGCACTGCCATATATATATATATATATATATATATATATATATATATATATATATATATATATATATATATATATATATATATATATATATATATATATATATATATATATATATATATATATATATATATATATATATTGTGCTTTATTATGCATTTGATGGTTACAAGATATACATGGGTTGATACAAAAATAATAATGCAAAAAGGTGCTTAAAGGTTATGGATCTCTTGAAGAACACAACAATGGGAAACATTGATGAATGTCACAGACGGGTTCGATCATTGTTGCAAGTCAAACACTTCTTCGAATTCCTCTGAAGTTGGACTAGTGCCCAAGACGCAACAGGCATTTCCCCTCTGAATCGCAACACTGAGGCGCTGGAACAAGAAACTTTTTGCTCTCTGGTCTTTTGTAGCGCTGATCAATTTGTCCCCCAATTCCTTCAGGAACTTCAATGCACATTTTCCCCACGAACCGAGGGTCTCCGAGCCGATCGGAACAAAGCTGTAGCAGTGTGCTAGACCTCTGTATTTAATAATTTTCTGCGATTCCCTGAAAGAAGCAGCACCACCGCTTTCACGTGTGCTGAAGTGGAGGTAGGTACTGGCCAGTGTGGCAGCGCACGTGTAGTCCCATACCACTTGCTTACCATCCTTCCAAGGTAGCAAGGTGACCCCATCAGGGCGCTTCTGAGGGTCGTTAGGTCTGGATAAGTGTGGTTCTCTTTGTGCCGGGCAGCGGGCTGTGGCGAGGCTCCTCTTGATGATGTCGTTGACTTCTTCATGTCTTGCAATTTTACCCTGTGATTTACGACATACCAGACCATGACGACCATATTGGTCTGCCATCGCAGTTCCGCAGATGCACCTATGTTCGGTGAGGATGGGGGCGGCAAGGCGAAGGGCAACTCCAATGCGGAGAGCGTCATGACTGAGGCGAGTTCCCAGGGCTGCATTGGGCACAGCAAATAAAAAATCCCCGGCGTGGGGTTACTGTTACCGCTAGGAGGCGGGCTTTGTTTTCAGCATCAGCGTTGTCAATCATTGCTGTGACAGTCTTTTCCATTATGGGGCTATCCCAGTGGGCCTGCTTGTGGTCTTTTGGGACTTGTGGTCGGGGTTGAGGGTGTGCAATGGTGTCCCATTGTCTGGCTGCTTCGATGAACGTTTGATCATGAGTTCCCGCTGTCTCTCTCATACGCTCTGGTAGTATGGTAGTATGGTAGTATATATATATATATATATATATATATATATATATATATATATATATGTCGTACCTAGTAGCCAGAACGCACTTCTCTGCCTACTATTCAAGGCCCGATTTGCCTAATAAGCCAAGTTTTCATGAATTAATTGTTTTTCGACTACCTAACCTACCTAACCTAACCTAACCTAACTTTTTCGGCCACCTAACTTAACCTAACCTATTAAGATAGGTTAGGTTAGGTTAGGTAGGGTTGGTTAGGTTCGGTCATATATCTACTTTAATTTTAACTCCAATAAAAAAAAATTGACTTCATACACAATGAAATGGGTAGCTTTATCATTTCAAAAGAAAAAAAATAGAGAAAATATATTAATTCATGAAAACTTGGCTTATTAGGCAAATCGGTCCTTGCATAGTAGGCTGAGAAGTGAGTTCTGGCTACTAGGTACGACATATGTATATATATATATATGTCGTACCTAGTAGCCAGAACTCACTTCTCAGCCTACTATTCAAGGCCCGATTTGCCTAATAAGCCAAGTTTTCCTGAATTAATATATTTACTATAATTTTTTTCTTATGAAATGATAAAGCAACACTTTTCTCTATGTATGAGGTCAATTTTTTTTTATTGGAGTTAAAATTAACGTAGATATATGACCGAACCTAACCAACCCTACCTAACCTAACCTAACCTATATTTATAGGTAAGGTTAGGTTAGGTAGCCAAAAAAAGCTAGGTTAGGTTAGGTTAGGTAGGTTAGGTTGACGAAAAAACATTAATTCATGAAAACTTGGCTTATTAGGCAAATCGGGCCTTGAATAGTAGGCTGAGAAGTGCGTTCTGGCTATTAGGTACGACATATATATATATATATATATATATATATATATATATATATATATATATATATATATATATATATATATATATATATATATATATATATGTGTGTGTGTGTGTGTGTGTGTGTGTATATCACGAAAATAAACACGTGATTAAGAATGTGACAATGTCAGACCACGGAGGAAAATGAAACAGGAATTTCCTTAAGTACTTTCGTATATTAATATATATATATATATATATATATATATATATATATATATATATATATATATATATATATATATATATATATATATATATATATATATATATATATATATATATATATGTCGTACCTAGTAGCCAGAACTCGCTTCTTGGCCTACTATGCAAGGCCCGATTTGCCTAATAAGCCAAGTTTTCCTGAATTAATGTATTTTCTCTAATTTTTTTCTTATGAAATGCAAAGCTACCCATTTCATTATGTATGAGGTCATTTTTTTTATTGGAGTTAAAATTAACGTAGATATATGACCGAACCTAACCAACCCTACCTAACCTAACCTAACCTATCTTTATAGGTTAGGTTAGGTTAGGTAGCCAAAAAAGTTAGGTTAGGTTAGGTTAAGTAGGTTAGGTAGTCGAAAAACAATTATTTCATGAAAACTTGGCTTATTAGGCAAATCGGGCCTTGCATATTAGGCAGAGAAGTGCGTTCTGGCTACTAGGTACGACATATATATATATATATATATATATATATATATATATATATATATATATATATATATATATATATATATATATATATATATATATATATATATATATATATATATATATATATATGTGTCGTACCTAGTAGCCAGAACGCACTTCTCAGCCTACTATGCAAGGCCCGATTTGCCTAATAAGCCAAGTTTTCATGAATTAATTGTTTTTCGACAACCTAACCTACCTAACCTAACCTAACCTAACTTTTTCGGCTACCTAACCTAACCTAGCCTATACAGATAGGTTAGGTTAGGTTAGGTAGGGTTGGTTAGGTTCGATCATATATCTACGTTAATTTTAACTCCAATAAGAAAAAATTGACCTCATACATAATGAAATGGGTAGCTTTATCATTTCATAAGAAAAAAATTAGAAAAAATATATTAATTCAGGAAAACTTGGCTTATTAGGCAAATCGGGCCTTGCGTAGTAGGCTGAGAAGTGCGTTCTGGCTACTAGGTACGACATATATATATATATATATATATATATATATATATATATATATATATATATATATATATATATATATATATATATATATATATATATATATATATATGTCGTACCTAGTAGCCAGAACGCACTTCTCAGCCTACTATGCAAGGCCCGATTTGCCTAATAAGCCAAGTTTTCCTGAATTAATATATTTTCTCGTATTTTTTTCTTATGAAATGATAAAGCTACCCATTTCATTATGTATGATGTCAATTTATTTTTATTGGAGTTAAAATTAACGTACATATATGACCGAACCTAACCAACCCTACCTAACCTACCTATATATATATGTCGTACCTAGTAGCCAGAATGCACTTCTCGGCCTAGTATGCAAGGCCCGTTTTGCCTGATAAGCCAAGTTTTCATGAATTAATATATTTTCTCTAATTTCTTTCTTATGAAATGATAAAGCTACCCTTTTCATTACGTATGAGGTAATTTTTTTTTGATTGGAGTTAAAATTAACGTAGATATATGACCGAACCTAACCAACCCTACCTAACCTAACCTAATCTATCTTTGTAGGTTAGGTTAGGTTAGGTAGCCGAAAATGTTAGGTTAGGTTAGGTTAGGTAGGTTAGGTAGTCGAAAAACAATTAATTCATGAAAACTTGGCTTAATAGGCAAATTGGGCCTTGCATAGTAGGCTGACAAGTGCGTTCTGGCTACTAGGTACGACATATGTCTATATATATATATATATATATATATATATATATATATATATATATATATATATATATATATATATATATATATATATATATTAGTATATTTTGGTAGCAGTCTTTCCTGTAGACATATATTATTAAATATGACCGAAAAAGTAAGATTAATAATTCTAACACGAATTTTCTCAATCTTTCGTACATTTCTTTTCACTGTTGGTGTTAATTCAAAAATCAATTCTCCAAAATTCATTTTTATTTCTAGTCTGACGCGACACTTGAGCGCGTTTCGTAAAACTTATTACATTTTCAAAGACTTTAGTTAACATATACACAACTGAATAGAACTTACACATCTCCGATTTTGTTTATATCTACATTTGAGTGAGGTGGATGGGGTGAGGTGGTATTTAGTTAATAAGGTATTAATTTCATCAACACAAGCCAGAACATAAAACAATGGGTATTGAATAGAAGTGATTGTAGAAAGCCTATTGGTCCATATTTCTTGATGCTTCTATATTGGAGCGGAGTCTTAAGGTGGGTAGAATATAGTTGTGCATTAATTGGCTGTTGATTGCTGGTGTTGACTTCTTAATGTGTAATGCCTCGCAAACGTCAAGCCGCCTGCTATCGCTGTATCTATCGATGATTTCTGTGTTGTTTACTAGGATTTCTCTGGCGATGGTTTGGTTGTGGGAAGAGATTATATGTTCCTTAATGGAGCCCTGTTGCTTATGCATCGTTAAACGCCTAGAAAGAGATGCTGTTGTCTTGCCTATATACTGGGTTTTTTGGAGCTTACAGTCCCCAAGAGGGCATTTGGAGGCATAGACGACGTTAGTCTCTTTTAAAGCGTTCTGTTTTGTGTCTGGAGAGTTTCTCATGATTAGGCTGGCCGTTTTTCTGGTTTTATAGTAAATCGTCAGTTGTATCCTCTGATATTTGTCTGTAAGGATAACGTTTCTATTAACAATATCTTTCAGGACCCTTTCCTCCGTTTTATGAGCTGTGGAAAAGAAGTTCCTGTAAAATAGTCTAATAGGGGGTATAGGTGTTGTGTTGGTTGTCTCTTCAGAGGTTGCATGGCGTTTCACTTTCCTTCTTATGATGTCTTCGACGAAACCATTGGAGAAGCCGTTGTTGACTAGGACCGGCCTTACCCTACAGAGTTCTTCGTCGACTTGCTTCCATTCTGAGCTGTGGCTGAGAGCACGGTCGACATATGCGTTAACAACACTCCTCTTGTACCTATCTGGGCAGTCGCTTTTGGCATTTAGGCACATTCCTATGTTCGTTTCCTTAGTGTAGACTGCAGTGTGGAAACCTCCGCTCTTTTCCATGACTGTTACATCTAGAAAGGGCAGCTTCCCATCCTTTTCCATCTCGTAAGTGAAACGCAGCACGGAACTCTGCTCAAATGCCTCCTTCAACTCCTGCAGATGTCTGACATCAGGTACCTGTGTAAAAATGTCGTCAACATACCTGCAGTATATGGCCGGTTTCATGTTCATGTCGACTAAGACTTTTTGCTCGATGGTACCCATGTAGAAGTTTGCAAACAGGACACCTAGGGGAGAACCCATGGCGACCCCTTCTACTTGCTTATACATGTGCCCATCCGGGCTCAAGAAGGGTGCCTCTTTAGTACAAGCTTGGAGTAGTTTACTAAGGATATTTTCTGGTATGTCCAGATACCAGAAAATTTACCAAAAAAAAAACAGTTTCCAGAATTTCTGGAAACTTAACTTTCCGGGTCTGGACATAACGTGACAGTTTATGCCCAGATTTAGGAGAGTGACTTGGTCCTCAGTGAGGTTAATTCCTGCAAGGTTCAGGAAGCCATCTCTTGGTCGTGGAATCTCTTTCCGGGCAATCCCGAGTGAGATGGCCCGGAAAGTGGAGTTGGAAATTCTGTTGGACGACATATTCGACCTCGAGACACAAAAGAAGGTCACTACCAAAGATACCTTACAAGCAGAACTTATTGCGGAAGGAGGAAAGAATCGAGGCAATTACAGAAGCACCATACTGTCCCCCGAGCTCAAAGCGGCAGCCAAAAGCCTTCGTGAGAACAAGGAGATAGTTATCAGAAGTCGATAAGTCGAGGTGATAAGTCGCCAATATACGTCATTCTTAAAAAAGACGAATATCTGGCGAAAATGAACCTCATACTCTCTGACCAAACTAAATTCCAAAGGGTAACGAAGGACACTACAGCCGAATTGAAAGCAAAGGTCAACAGACTAATCAAAACTGTGAACGCCAAGAAATCAGGACTCCACCTGCCAAAGATTATTGGGGAATATAAACCTGGATATGCGTACGGAAATGTCAAGGCACACAAGCCTGGAAACCCACTTCGGCCAATCATTAGCCAGATACTCACACCCACGTACAGACTAGCGAAGCGACTCAACGGCCTGCTGACTCCTTATGTCCCTTGCGCCTTCAGCCTGAAGTCGCCAAAGGAATTTGTTGACTTGCTGCGGGGCACACGGGCCACAGGAATAACAGCCTCGTTGGACGTAGAATCGCTGTTCACTAACGTACCAGTGGACGAGACAATCGGGATGATAGCCGACAGAGTGTATCGTGATCCAGCCTGTACTCCTCTTGACATACCAGAAAATATCCTAAGGAAACTACTCCAAGCTTGTACTAAAAAGGCACCCTTCTTGAGCCCGGATGGGCACATGTATAAGCAAGTAGATGGGGTCGCCATGGGTTCTCCCCTAGGTGTCCTGTTTGCAAACTTCTACATGGGTACCATCGAGCAAAAAGTCTTAGTCGACATGAACATGAAACCGGCCATATACTGCAGGTATGTTGACGACATTTTTACACAGGTACCTGATGTCAGACATCTGCAGGAGTTGAAGGAGGCATTTGAGCCGAGTTCCGTGCTGCGTTTCACTTACGAGATGGAAAAGGATGGGAAGCTGCCCTTTCTAGATGTAACAGTCATGGAAAAGAGCGGAGGTTTCCACACTGCAGTCTACACTAAGGAAACGAACATAGGAATGTGCCTAAATGCCAAAAGAGACTGCCCAGATAGGTACAAGAGGAGTGTTGTTAACGCATATGTCGACCGTGCTCTCAGCCACAGCTCAGAATGGAAGCAAGTCGACGAAGAACTCTGTAGGGTAAGGCCGGTCCTAGTCAACAACGGCTTCTCCAATGGTTTCGTCGAAGACATCATAAGAAGGAAAGTGAAACGCCATGCAACCTCTGAAGAGACAACCAACACAACACCTATACCCCCTATTAGACTATTTTACAGGAACTTCTTTTCCACAGCTCATAAAACGGAGGAAAGGGTCCTGAAAGATATTGTTAATAGAAACGTTATCCCTACAGACAAAAATCAGAGGATACAACTGACGATTTACTATAAAACCAGAAAAACGGCCAGCCTACTAATGAGAAACTCTCCAGACACAAAACAGAACGCTTTAAAAGAGACTAACGTCGTCTATGCCTTCAAATGCCCTCTTGGGGACTGTAAGCTCCAAAAAACCCAGTATATAGGCAAGACAACAACATCTCTTTCTAGGCGTTTAACGATGCATAAGCAACAGGGCTCCATTAAGGACCATATAATCTCTTCCCACAACCAAACCATTGCCAGAGAAATCCTAGTAAACAACACAGAAATCATCGATAGATACAGCGATAGCAGGCGGCTTGACGTTTGCGAGGCATTACACATCAAGAAGTCAACACCAGCAATCAACAGCCAATTAATGCACAACTATATTCTACCCACCTCAAGTCTCCGCTCCAATATAGAAGCATCAAGAAATATGGACCAATAGGCTTTCTACAATCACTTATATTCAATACCCATTGTTTCATGTTCTGGCTTGTGTTGATGAAATTAATACCTTATTAACTAAATACCACCTCACCCCATCCACCTCACTCAAATGTAGATATAAACAAAATCGGAGATGTGTAAGTTCTATTCAGTTGTGTATGTATTAACTAAAATCTTTGAAAATGTAATAAGTTTTACGAAACGCGCTCAAGTGTCGCGTCAGACTAGAAATAAAAATGAATTTTGGAAAATTGATTTTTGAATTACCACCAACAGTGAAAAGAAATGTACGAAAGATTGAGAAAATTCGTGTTTGAATTATTAATCTTACTTTTTGGGTCATATTTAATAATATATATATATATATATATATATATATATATATATATATATATATATATATATATATATATATATATATATATATATATATATATATGTCGTACCTAGTAGCCAGAACGCACTTCTAGGCCTACTATGCAAGGCCCGATTTGCCTAATAAGCCAAGTTTTCCTGAATTAAAATAATTTCTCTAATTTTTTTCTTATGAAATCATAAAGCTACCCATTTCATTATGTATGAGGTCAATTTTTTTTTATTGGAGTTAAAATTAACGTAGATATATGACCGAACCTAACCAACCCTACCTAACCTAACCTAACCTATCTTTATAGGTTAGGTTAGGTTAGGTAGCCAAAAAAGTTAGGTTAGGTTAGGTTAGGTAGGTTAGGTAGTCGAAAAACAATTAATTCATGAAAACTTGGCTTATTAGGCAAATCGGGCCTTGCATAGTAGGCTGAGAAGTGCGTTCTGGCTACTAGGTACGACATATATATATATATATATATATATATATATATATATATATATATATATATATATATATATATATATATATATATATATATATATATATATATATATATATATATATAAAATAGGGAAGGGAGTACCACCTCTGGCTGGAAGAAGGGGGACCCATAGCCTCGGAGGAAACCACACATAACGCATTGGAGGGAATGTAGGTCCCCTCCAATACAGTTTCTGTGTGTTTTTCTCCTACCACCCCTTCCCTTTTTTTTTTTTTTTCCTTTATTGTGTATTTAAAGGTTACAAAACATACAAGACAAATGCCTAAAGGTTATGGATCTCTTGAAGCTCCTCCGCTTCTGGACAGGAACCGAGGACGCAGCAAGCATTTCCCCTCTGGATCGCCACACTGAGACGCTGAAATAAAAAACTGGAAGCCCTTGGGTCTCTGGTGACGTCAATGAGCTTGGAACCCAATTCCTTGAGAAATCCCAAGGCACTCTTGCCCCAGGGGCCATGCGTCTCAGACGCTATGGGAACAAAGAGGTATTGACCTTCCAGTCGCCTGTACTTGAGTAATTTTGCTGTTTCCCTGTGGTTGGCCGCCCCACCTGCTTGATCAGCTCCGAAGTGTACATAGGTGTCAGCCATGGTGGATACACATGTGTAGTCCCACACCAACTGTCTACCCTCTGTCTACCCTAAATATATATATAATATATATATATATATATATATATATATATATATATATATATATATATATATATATATATATATATATATATATTTATATATAAATATATATATAGTGTTACGGTGCCCACTCCTATCTCTTTCGTTTGCCAGCTTTAAGAGTCATATCAGCTCTCCCTACTGATTCTCTGAGGTTCAGGGAGTCTATTGTTATATGTGGCGACCAGACCGGCTGCCAGTTAAGGGAAGGAAGTTACATTATAAGTTGTAAGTAAGGGGAAATTGGCGCCCTGTTATAAAATGAAAGAGTATCCCCTAATGCAGATATGACCTTTTGGAAGGGACACTAGCCGATCGCGGACTGGCCGACTTAGGTCGCGGGCGACCAATTAGGGCCCGCCGTGACGTCACCGAGTGCCCCGGGTGGCGCCAACATCAGAGTTGACCTGACCTCGGAAGCGAGAGGACGCGCCTCGGTCTGCTCTCAAGAATTAAAGGCTCTACAAGCCTTTCTTAGTGGATTAGTGCTGGCTATCGCAGCCCATCGGATGTATTGGAGACCCCGCGCTTCTGGGAAGCAAAAAGGAACCATGTTTATTGAGCGAAAGTGTCAAACTTGGAAAATATTCGGCGACGACGCTGGGCGGCGACGCTTGACGTTGGGGGCCTGAAAAGGTGTGGCGGGCAAGCCTAGCTGTGACCGGGTCACATCCACTGAGGGTTTTGGAAGGACGACACCGTGCCTAGGACAAGGAGCAACGCCTTGTGGAAGGGGCGAGTGTGGGAAAATAGTGATTAGCTCAGCGCCTATCGATGAACCAGGATTGGGGTAGCTGAATCTCAGGGATCGGAACGGCGACGACGCGAAGGCTCCACGACACCTGAGGACCTGTGGAACGTTCCTGGACCGTCAAGGATCGACTCAGGAAGCGTGGGAACCTCACACCATCGAGGGACAGGCGTCGTGAGCCAGGAATGTAAGGTAGATCATTTTTCCTCCCATTACCCCTTGTGTGAGTAGGCTAGTTAGGCCACAATATTTACTTATGTATGTGGCAATAGGACATTAATTCTTTAGTAGTAGAATAGGCTGCAAGGCAGCTTGTGTCCAGGAGTGTCAGAGGGAACAGTGTGTATGGATGGCAGGACAGTGAAGAAGAGGCGCCGACGTGGTGAAGAGGCCCTCCTGTGAGAGAGTGTGGGACTCCTGTCTTTCTGTCCAGTTGAAGGAGTGTTGGAGGTCGTGGAAGAAGAGGCTGACGATCTCCAGACTTATTATCCTTATTTTCATATTCATGTATTACTTGTGTTTGTATGTGTGATCATGTAATTTGCATCAGTAAATTCACACATTTATCATTGTGTTTAAGTGTGCCCCCATTATAATATTTCTCTATGAGCATACACGAAGGTTATCATAGTACCTCCTAGGGAACACTACGTTCTCTATAGAAGTTCTTATTGCCTGGAGAGTGGTGAAGACAGCACAGACTTACATAAAAGTGTACCCTTAGCCATCCGATCAGTATCAGTGCCTGAATGGTGGCAACTATTAACGTAGTGGCTAGAGAGAGGTAAAGCCACACAGACCTTCCTGGGAGAGTACCCTGGGCCAACAGTCTAGTAGCAGATCTATGGGAGTAGCAATCTTCTGGCTACAAACAATATATAATACACCCACTGAACTGCATTGCTGGGGTGCAGATATAATAACCCAGCTGGCGACCTTGTTAAGAAGAAGATAGAGAAGACAGGCGGGAAAGGAGTTCCTGCAACATTTTTGTCTGGCAGGCAAGACTCAGGGAGATTATGGTTATAAGGTAAGCCTGAGTCTTCCTTCACTCCTCCATGGGTCTAGGCCGGAACTGTTAACAGTAGTTCCCCCGTGTTTGACTGAAGGGCTTCCAGGGTGAATCAGTGGCACCCGTTTTGTGGTGGAAGCAAAGACCTGCGGAGGTGGGCACTGTTGGTCCTCTCCTGGGTGACCAAGGAGACTCCAGTGAATCCCGGAAGTCGGAGGGGCTGAGTATTCGGCCTTTTGAGCCCCTAGCAGCCGAGTGCTAGCAGAGCCCCGGCCCACCCCCCGCATGACAATATATATATATATATATATATATATATATATATATATATATATATATATATATATATATATATATATATATATATATATATATATGCGAACAAGCCTGAATGGTCCCCAGGACTATATGCGAATGAAAACTCACACCCCAGAAGTGACTCGAACCCATACTCCCAGAAGCAACGCAACTGGTAACTACAGGGCACCTTAATCCGCTTGACCATCACGGCCGTCAAAAGGAAGTGATAGCCGAGGCTATTTGAGCCACTTCCCCGACGGCAACTCGGATGGTAATCTTGGGCATAGCATTTCACCAAATCACCTCATTCTTTGGGGCACACGTGAGGAACACAAATGCGAACAAGCCTGAATGGTCCCCAGGACTATATGCGAATGAAAACTCACACCCCAGAAGTGACTCGAACCCATACTCCCAGAAGCAACGCAACTGGTAACTACAGGGCGCCTTAATCCGCTTGACCATCACGGCCGTCAAAAGGAAGTGATAGCCGAGGCTATTTGAGCCACTTC
>NC_091229.1:7049610-7083496 GCF_040958095.1 Procambarus clarkii
GCTGACATACAAATACCTATTATTACAAAACTTGTCATAGCTTTTAATACTGCAGCTTTCAGGTCTCTGGGCATTTCTTAGTTCTTCTAAATCTGAATTAATTTCTTTAATTTGTATGCTTCTAATAATTGCATTAGATAGTCCAAAGTCATAATCAATATTTTCTTTCCTGTAAGCCTCATTATCCAATCGATCTACAAAGTCATGTTTTCCACCTGCAAGGGAAGGGATCCACACAAATTTTATACAATAGTTATTATTATTCCATTTAATCAAGACTCATAAGCCTAATTATACCACAAGACCTATTATAAGTTTTGTGGGACCCATTATCTTTGAGCTTTCTAAGTGGCTCACTAAAATTTTGCCCCCCACTCTTTGGTACTATTTCTTATTCACATTTGACTAGTTCGGTGGATTTATATGATCTTTAGTTAAATGATTTTTAACAAATTAAAGAATGTTCCAAATCATTACTGATGATAAATTAATCGAAAGAAAAAATTAATTTGAAAGAAAAACTATTTCTTTCAAATCTGTATAAGAAATGTTTTAAAGAAATTTATTTGTAAAATTACCCCCAGAATTATTCCTTGGTTTAGTTAGGGTGATGATATTTTGTGTATTTGGTCATCAAAATTAAAATTGAAATTAATTTTAAGGAAAACTTAATGATCAAGTCACCTCTATTAATGTACAAAATGCCAGAATGTTCTACATGATATCCATCATGTCACTATTGGACTACATTGCCCTGCACCTTATGAGTCTCTCTAGCAATAGGGGTAAAGCGTTAGAGAGAATTAGAAATGAAGCCATGAGGGTAATTCTTGGAACCCCCAGATGCACACTAGTCATCACATGAGGGTGTGTGTCAAAGCAACACAAGTAAAAAATTATTTTCCGGTTTGTTCAACTCATTAGTTCAGATTTCTACTCTTTAATTTCGTTGTACATCGGGATATATAGCAGTGACCTCATCGTTACTATTAGTACTCACCAAAACAGGTGGATAGGCTGGATAATGAGGCTTTATGTTTTGAGAGCACTTACTATCTATCACTGACTTGCTGGAGCCAATTTTACATTACACATAACTAAGTACATATACGTCGAAATGTTACAGTAAATATTGAAATGTAATTTGGCTATTTAAGCCCCAAAGTGACCCACTCTTGACATCTATGATTTCTTACATATGAAGGAATTCCTTGATCTGACATCTAAACATTATATATTTTCACAAATTTCACTGAAGACTGAAACAGTTTTGTCAGCAATGTTTTGTGCTGTATTTTTTGTTAATCCCCGTGACGAGTACCAGACATCAAACCGGACCTCTTCACATATTAATAATAAGGCGCAGATGAATGTAACGTCAACAGCATGAATATTTACATAACTTTTAAAATCTGTTAGCTGAACATGTTTACCTACTCCGTATGTTCTGAACTGATGTTTAAACATATTTGTAAACAAATAGTCTCTCGTAATAGGTTGTGGATTTGCAAAGAATTTCTCAGGAGAAAAATCAGCTGGCCGAAGCATTCTCTCAATGATCATATCTTCAATAAATGATTTTTTCTTCAAGTTATTCTGAAACTGAACATCATACTGCTTTGCATACATCCAGAAATGATCTTTAACATTGTAAGGTGTTGAAATGCTCTGATACATTGGAGCACCATGGAAACCCGAAAGGCCCTTGGAGTAATCTCTCATGTAACGACGCATATCAATGGGAATACGACTCCTAATATTGTAGGCGTCTCGTGTAAAGCCAGCCTCCATTACTACCTCAACAAGAGCCGTGTTAATTACACTCGTAAATCCTGAATTGAACGATATATTTTCAGACTGACACTTGGCATGAAATTTATCAACATCTGAGATATTCAGAAAAAAATTTTCCAAGTATTTTGTCTCTGCCTGAGATGGTTCTGGGGCTCCGAAAGCTTCAATGAGGACAGAAGTGGCAGGCTCTTGTTTTTTAAGTTTAATTAATGAGCTCAACCGCTCAGGATCATTTTCAAGAGCCGATTTTATTTGTTGGGTAATTTCCGATGTCTGACTGTGGTCTGCAAGTTGACCAAATTGCAAAGTATCAATGGGCTTTCCGCTTAGCATGTCATCAATGATTTTATGGAACCAACCAATAATCATTATGATATCAGCACCATCAAATGCTGCATGTTGGCACTCAAATATCACTGTGTTCCGATATGGAAATTTTTCGTTTATCTCTGGCCGAGGAGGAAGGGCTTCAGGGGTAGATGATAGAAGTCGAACGCGCCACAGAGGTCCATCGGTCAAATTTGTAGGCATGTTTATCAGAGACTGTGTTTCCTTAAGTGGATCTGACCCTTCAACAACCTGAGAGATAAAGTAACAATAATTTGTTCAGAAATAGTCATATGAAACAAAGGCTTAAGTAAGGTAATCCAGATAATAGAGCGATGTATCAATTATTCTAGAAAAAATGTTTTATTGAGGAGCCTGAGTTGCTTAATATAACACAATGAACCATAAAAATTTAAGGAGATAATTAGACCAGACTTTCACTAATTAACCCATTAACCTCCATTAGTTAACCAAAATAGTAGTGCAAATTAACGTAAGGGACAGTGTCTCATCAAAATGACACTGTTGGATAAACCTAACCCCAATGTCCGTTGATCTAAGTTTTTAAGTCATTTGTTACTTAACCTTAAGTGGATAAAGATTTAAAGTCATTTGTTAGTTAACCTTAAGTGGATAAAGCTATTAAGTCATTTGCTACTTAACCTTAAGTGGATAAAGCTATAAAGTCATTTGTTAGTTAACCTTAAGTGGATAGCTTAATAGCTAACAAGCATTTGTTAGTTAACCCAAATAATAAAGGTAAATTGAGCTCATAAGGTCTAGCGCTTGAAGACTTAATGAGCTCTAAAGCGCTTCCAAACTTCACTTCAACAATAAAACTCAGTAATGTGTTACATAATCATTTTCAGTTTTCAAAATGTTCCAGTTTTTTTTAGATGATTCGTGCGCTTGAGGAATCTGTAATTATGACCGGTAAATATATTCACATTACAGCGTCTTCATTTGAATGACCTGATCACAGAACTATGATTACTAATTTACAAAATTCATTTGCAGCCTCTTGTAGGCCCCTCATCGGCCTTATGCTGGAATATTATTGAGGTTCATCACACCTGTATAAACATGACACTGCTGCTTAAATGTAACATACAGAATGTCCAAATTAGTATAAATTTGTCGATGAAACGTTTTCACTAAGAAACAATATAGGAAACTCTGACCTACTTGTGCTAATTGGGGTGAGTTCCCGCTATTGATGGTAAGGGCTAGTGGTTTTGGAATTAAGGCCTATCTACCTATGGAGGATTATTAACCCTTAAACTGCACACCATAACCAGGGTTGTTTCAGTGATAGTGTACACCACAACCAGGGTTGTTTTAGGCTTATCACAAAAGTGTAAACTCCCACGCATACATGGGGATCACAATAGCTTCCTCAGGCCTCCAGTAACCATCCCTCATTAACAACAAATTATCCTGCGGCCCTTGTTTTCCCATCTAGGACCTTAGAAGATGAGGACCATGTCTAGTACATCACCACCCAGTGTCTGGACGTGCTGGGCGGCCACAATTGGAACTAATAAACTTTTACCAACAGCAAATAAGTGATTACCATGTAAATATTTAAAGGCAAACTGTGTTCTGTTTGCAATCATAAGATTTAGGTTTTTAATTATTAATATACGTAAATGAATATGAACACATACATGGAGCGCATGTCTTTGACACATTTCTGTACATATGAATATTAAACAAAAATTACAATTGGTGACATTTTACAATTTACATTTTTATTTGAAAATGTAAAATTGTCAATTTATTCAAAAAAATATATTTATTTTTTGTGTTCATGTTACTATGTTGATGCATTAGGAAAAGTTGGGGCAATTACCATGTAGACTATCTACAAAAATATTTAAAGAGTTTGAGGAGAAACCGATTTTCAGGCCTTTGAAGCTGAAGAAGCAATTGTGTGTAGTTACGGAATTCAGGCCCTTTTAACCTATATCCCGCCTATAAGAGTCATATCACCCTGAATTGTATATACCTTGAAGCATGGGGAAGAGATTTTGTATATTTTAGGAGTAGCCTGAACTGTCAGTTGACAGCAATTATGATTCTCATTGTTTTGAAAATGGCTTTAGGCTTTTTCGGCCAGGAAAATATGGAGGAGGGAGGAGAGCTTTACCGCTGGATGAGATGAGTACACAATGCATTGTGGTAGCCACGCCAGCTGCTTGTTGATTGGTCAGTACCAGGTGTGTGGCATTGTTGACCAATAGGGTGCTGCCTGTGAGGGGATGGTTTGACACCAGCTAAACTTTCCACTTGTTTTACGTGCCGTGGCACTCAGCACGTGCACTTCACGTGCACGGGACTAGTTCTGGTAACCCATACCGATTCATCTCGAGTTTGGGCTTATCTGAGAGCCTGAGTCTTCAGGATTCCAAATATGCTACAATGGCCGTTGTTGCATATATGTGCAAAGTGTTAGAGCGAGCAACAACTTTTATTTTGTAGAGCTTGGAGGTAGACAGGGTTTGCACGGGAAGGCGCGAAGCGTGGAGGCGAGGGTGGACCACTTGCTACCATCGCAATGCCAGCTGGCCATTTTGGTCGGCCATCTTGGAGTAGCCCCTGCGGCTATGCAAGCTCGTCTCTGATTGGCTAAGAGACTAGGCAGCTGTGTGCCTTCATTTGAATGGTTCGCTTGAGGAGGACCCGGGAAGATGCCGGCGTCTTGCCTCAAGACGCATTCTGCCTCCTGCCTCCGCCCTTGCCTGACGTCCTACATTGCTCATTCGGCCAAATTGAGTAAAGAGCGTCGTGGCGGTTGGCTACTATATATCTCCAGCTACCAGCAACATCGACGAGAGTCCATAGAACGTAGCAGAATCTGGGAACTCGTCGTATTTGGGTGGGATAGCAAGCGATTGTAGAAACAAAATCGTGGAACGTGGGTAAAGTAGCATATGAGCAGTTACCAAATTCGTGGGGCCCAATTTCAATGATTAACCAGATATTCTGACCACCTGCTAGTGTTCTGTAGCAGTAGAGTGAAAGGGTAATATCTTATCAAGTGTTCTGGGGGCATGTTTTCCCATAGAAATTCGTGGGAATTTTGTGAGACGCCATTCGTGTACGAACACCTCGCTTCGCTGGTGGGGGTACGGAACTGCGCCGTGTGCTGTGAGTAAGGGTACGAAAACGCACCGAGCCACGCGAGACTCCATCCTAGGCTATCACCTAAGCCCAGCCGCCGTGACTACCCACCTACAGTAGGTGCCTGGGTATGGTAGGACACTTGAGTATGTACGTGAATAATCCAGCTGTGTATATGAAGTAAGTACCCTGTGTGATTTTTGATGATTATTATCTCTAAGCCTGGATTCGAGGGTCAGGTAGTCCACCAGCATTGTCTCCAAGCACCTGTAGAGGTGAAGAGAAGTGCGTTCGCGTGGGATTTTCACTTTTATTGACGTTCTTGTCAGTCTACAGGGATTTTACCTGTGTGGGCAGGCGTGCATTTGCGTGTGTGTGTGTGTGTGTGTACACACGGGAACAGATTATACATATATTAGCCAAGGACTGAGTGGGATGTCCTAGTGGTTATATTCCACTCTGGTAGGATTTTAGGAAATTCATTCTAGGTGATTCTTATTCCATGTAGAGTAATCTTTTGCAGGAGAAGAAGTCCAGTACTGGTCATAAGTGCACACGTAAAGAATGTCTGTATGTAAGTAACACCAGGATTTTCCTGGCAGTTGATTATTGTGAAAGTACTTCCAGTGTACTCACCTAATTGTGCTTGCAGGGGTTGAGCTCTGGCTCTTTGGTCCTGCCTCTCAACCGTCAATCAACAGGTGTACAGGTTCCTGAGCCTATTGGGGTCAATCATATCTACACTTGAAACTGTGTATGGAGTCAGCCTCCACCACATCACTGCCTAATGCATTCCATCCGTTAACTACTGTGACACTGAAAAAGTTCCTTCTAACGTCTCTGTGGCTCATGTGGGTACTCAGTTTCCACCTGTGTCCCCTTGTTCGCGTCCCACCAATGTTGAATAGTTTATCCTTGTTTACCCGGTCGATTCCTCTGAGGATTTTGTAGGTTGTGATCATGTCTCCCCTAACTCTTCTATCTTCCAGTGTCGTAAGGTGCATTTCCCGCAGCCTTTCCTCGTAACTCATGCCTCTTAGTTCTGGGACTAGTCTAGTGGCATACCTTTGGACTTTTTCCAGCTTCGTCTTGTGCTTGACAAGATACGGGCTCCATGCTGGGGTCGCATACTCCAGGATTGGTCTTACATATGTGGTGTACAAGATTCTGAATGATTCCTTACACAGGTTCCTGAACGCTGTTCTGATGTTAGCCAGCCTCGCATATGCCGCAGACGTTATTCTTTTTATGTGGGCTTCAGGAGACAGGTTTGGTGTGATATCAACTCCTAGATCTTTCTCTCTGTCCGTTTCATTAAGTACTTCACCTCCTATTCTGTATCCTGTGTCTGGTCTTTTGTTTCCACTGCCTAGTTTCATTACTTTGCATTTACTCGGGTTGAACTTCAACAGCCATTTGTTGGACCATTCACTCAGTCTGTCTAGGTCATCTTGTAGCCTCCTACTATCGTCCTCAGTTTCAATCCTCCTCATAATTTTTGCATCATCGGCAAGCATTGAGAGAAACGATTCTATACCCTCTGGAAGATCATTTACATATATCAGAAACAGTATAGGTCCAAGGACTGACCCCTGCGGGACTCCACTCGTAACGTCTCGCCAATCTGAGACCTCACCCTCACACTGACTCGTTGTCTCCTGTTGCTTAGGTACTCCTGTATCCAACAGAGTACCTTCCCTTTCACTCCAGCCTGCATCTCCAGCTTTTTCACTAGCCTCTTGTGTGGCACTGTATCAAAGGCTTTCTGACAATCCAAAAATATGCAGTCTGCCCACCCTTCTCTTTCTTGCCTTATTTTTGTTGCCTGGTCGTAGAATTCAAGTAACCCTGTGAGGCAGGACCTGCCATCCCTGAATCCATGCTGGTGCTGTGTTACAAAGTTCTTTCGCTCCAGGTGCTCCACTAGCTTTCTTCGCACAATCTTCTCCATCAGCTTGCATGGTATGCAGGTTAGGGACACTGGCCTGTAATTCAGTGCCTCCTGTCTATCCGCTTTCTTGTATATCGGGACTACATTAGCTGCTTTCTAAATTTCTGGCAGTTTCCCTGTTGCCAGAGATTTGTTATACACTATGGAGAGTGGTAGGCACAGTTATTCTGCTCCTTCCTTTAGTATCCAAGGGGAGATTCCATCTGGGCCTTTAGCCTTTGTCACATCCAACTCCAGTAAACACTTCCTTACTTCCCTGCTGGTAATCTCAAACTCTTCCTGTGGTTCCTGGTTAGCTATTCCCTCTCTTATCTCTGGGATTTCTCCTTGCTCTAAGGTGAAGACCTCTTGGAATTTCTTATTTAGTTCCTCACACACTTCTTGTCATTTGTAGTGAATCCTTCTGCCCCTATCCTTAATTTCATAACCTGTTCCTTTACTGTTGTTTTTCTCCTGATGTGGCTATGCAGCAATTTAGGCTGCATCTTTGCCTTGCTTGCGATGTCATTTTCGTATTGTCTTTCTGCCTCTCTTCTCATCCTGACATATTCATTCCTGGCATTCTGGTATCTTTCTCTGCTCTCCAGTGTCCTGTTACTCCTGTAGTTTCTCCATGCCCTATTACTTTGCTGCTTAGCTAGCCTACATCTCTGATTAAACCATTGGTTTCTCATCTTCATTTCACTGTTTTCCTTTTGGGCTGGGACAAACTTGTTTGTTGCGTCCTTGCACTGTTGCGTGATGTAGTCTATCATATCTTGGGCCGTCTTTTCCCTGAGCTCTGTTTCCCATGCTATATCTTTTACGAATTTTCTTATGTCCTCATAGTTTCCCTTTCGGTATGCTAACCTTTGGTTTCGGTATCTCTCCTCGAGTTCAATAAACCTTCTTCAATCAGGTACTCAAACACCAATACACTGTGGTCGCTCATTCCTACTGGGGCCTCAAAACCGATTTCTCTTATGTCAGAGTCGTTCAGGGTGAAGACCAGGTCACGTCTCACTGGTTCGTCATTTTCTCTCATCCTTGTGGGTTCACTGACATGCTGGGTTAAGAAGTTTCTAGTCACCACCTCCAGTAGTTTGGCTCTCCACATATCCTCGCCTCCATGTGGTTCCTTATTCCCAAATCAATCCTTCCATGATTGAAGTCCCCCATGATGAGCAGGTGGGATCTATTTCTACAGGCAGCAGAGGCTGCCCTCTCAATTATAGTGTTAACTGCCATGTTGTTGTTTTCGTACTCTTGACTGGGTCTTCTGTCATTTGGTGGAGGGTTATAATATTACTGCTACTACTATCCTTGGGCCTCCCATTGTCATGGTGCCTGCTATGTAGTCTCTGAAACCCCTCACAGCCCGAGATAGCCATCTCCTTAAAACTCCATTCTTTCTCATGAGTAGGGCCACCTAGCTCCACCTCCTCCCCTACCTTCCCTCTCTTTCCTTATTACTGTGTACTCCTGGGTAAACACGGCATTCGTTATGATTCCAGAGAGTTTTGTTTCCAGTGAGTCCGATTACATCTGGGTTCACTTCTTGTGCTCTTTCCCTTAGTTCACTTGCCTTGCTTGTGATCCCATCTATGTCCGAGTACATTACCCTGAAACTGACTCTCTTCTGCTTCTCCTCTGGGGGGACCTGTGGGGTCTGGGGTGAGCGGAGCTGGGAGGGTCTGGTACGGGGAGACTGGTGGAGGAGGAACGGCTTTGGGGGGTGGGGAGGAGGGGGAGGGTATGGGGGGTGAGAGGGGGAGGGTTGGGGGTTAGAGGGGGAGGGTTGAGGGGGGGGGAGAGGAGGAGGTTTGGGGGGATGGGGGAGAAGGGGGGGATTGGGGGGGCAGTAAAGGGGGGAGGGCTTGGGGGGTGTGGGGGGAAAGGGAAGGCTGAGGTGGGTGAGGAAGAGGGGAGGGTTTTGGGGAGTGGTGGAGAGGGGAAGGCTTAGGTGGGGTGGGGGAGAGTGGGGGGCAGGGGAAAATGTTGGGCTTGTGGGTGGGAGAGACGGGAGGGCATGTGGGAGAAGGGAGGGCTTGGGGGAGAAGGGGGGTCCTGGGGGGAGTGGGAGGAGGGGAGGGTGCCTTAGGTGGGTACTTAGTGGGGAGCTGACAGGGGTTGGGGCAGGTAGGATGTCTGTTGGGTAGAATGTGGGGGTGGTGCCGCACTCCCTGTGCCTAGTGCACTGTTTGAGGAGGGGTTCCCCACTCCCCTCTGGGATTGTAGGGATCGGGGTTGTGGCTCCTTGAATCCTTTCTCTCTCCCTGCGCTCCTTCCTTTGCATCTGTTGCCTGCTTTCTCTCTTCCCTTGTCATATCCCTCTGCAGGAATACTTTTTTGAATTTCTCTACATTTGCTACACTGCACTTACTTTCTAACAGTTCCTCTTTCGTGATTTCGCTCACCTTTATCATTCGGTCTCTGTCCTTGTTGTACTTTCCAAGCCTGAAAACCTTTTCAACATTTTGTTCAGTTCCCTCCATCCTTACCTCTTTAAGGATCTCTTTAACTATGTTTTTGTCCTTGTCTCTCCGCTTGTGTGTGTGGTTGTGTGTGTGTGTGTACTCACCTAGTATTGGATATTTTTGACAATAAACACTAACAAACAAACACCATAACACTTTTATTTTGTGGGACGTTAGTGCAACTGGTCTTTAATTATTTGCCAATGCTTTGCTCCCTCCCTTGTGTCGAGGGGCTATGTCTGCTACTTTAAGTGCATCTGGTATTTGCCCCGATTCCAAGCTCTTCCTCCACACTATACTGAGTGCCTGTGCTACTGGCACCTTGCATTTCTTTATAAATATTGAATTCCATGAATATGGAACCGAAGCTGAGTGCATGGCATGTTTTCAATTTCTCTTTCGAAATCTAGTACGCTCGTGTTGATATCAGTTATATTTACAAGGGTTTGGATATCAGGCATAAAGACATTGTCTGAATCTTTTACTTTCATGTTGTTTATTGGAGTGCTAAACATGTCCTCACACTGTTTTTTTAAGGATTTCGCTAATTTCTTTGTCATCCTCCGTGTATGAGAACCTACACTCGTACAAATAGATCCAATACGGGAGTGGTTTTTGCTTTTGATTTCGCATATGTGAAAAATATTTTGGATTTTTCTTTATTTCCTCAATTGCTTTTTGTTCTAACTGTCTCTCTTCAGTTTGGTATTAGTGTTTCAATTTCTGCTTGATTTCTTCAATCTCCCTATTTAAATTATTCCTTCTTTGACAGGAAAGTCGTGTCTGCTTAAGCATTTCCGTTATTTTTTCCTTCTTTTATAGTGTCGTCTGCGTATTCTTTCTACTTTGGACCTTTTTCTGGATTTCCTCAAAGGAACATGTTTCAGACAGACTTATCTGTCCATAGTAGCATATTTCTATTAGTTGAATAATTTTGATTGATAGGCTACGTATATACCTTCCCTCTTCAAGTTTGTGAAAGTGCAAACTCCTAGCTGGGTAAAATTTATATATACAGTTCACTCAAAATATAGTCTACTTGCTCTCAAAAAAAATAAAAAATACATTCCACTTTGAATTAATAATAATTAATTGAAATAAACTCAATAAACTAATAATTAGTAAATAAATAAATACCTGCCGGGAGAAATTCCTTACATCCAGTTATACTTACCTAATTGTGCTTGCAGGGACTGAGTTTCGGTTCTTTGGTCCCGCAAATCAACTGGTGTAAAGGTTTATGAGCCTATTGGCTTTATCATATCTACACTTGAAACTGTATATGGAGTCTGCCTCCACCACATCACTTCCTAATGCATCTTCCTTCCCTCTCTTTCCTAACTACACAGTATTCCTGTGGAAACACTGCCTTTGTTGTGCTTTTCGTTAGCTTTGTTTCTGTGAGTACTATTATGTCTGGGGTTTTCTTCTTATGCCCGTTCCTCAAGTTCACTTGATTTATTTGTAATCCCATCTATGTTTGTGTACATTACTGTGAAGCACAGATTTTTCATGTCTATTCTTGTTTCCTCTTCTGGTGGTCTTTCTGCTGATGGGGGAACCTGGTTCATAGGTGTGGAGATTTGTGAGTTGGTTAACATGGTTTCAGAGGATTCAGGGGTGAAGGGTGGGAGTTCAAGGGAAGGGAGGACAGGAACGGCATGAGGAGAGGGCGACAGGGAGGATATGGGGTGAGGAGTACCCGAGGAGGGTATGGGGTGAGGGCGGGGGGTGTTATGGCCATTTTGGGCCAGTAACCGGGTTCTTGCTGTTAATGTATCTTATAACCTGTACGTCTTTATCCAACCCCAAGTCGCTGGTAACTTGGGGTTAAATGCCACAGCCATTTCTTGAAATGGCTGTGGCAGTAGCTATTTCTTGAAATGGCTGTGGCAAGAAGTAGTACAAAGAATAAAGGAGGGATAAATAATACACAATTACACCTTCATCAATATATTAATTAACACCTTCACCACTATAAATATATTATATTAAAGTATTACTACACATATTTAAAAAGTGTCGCTTTCACTCAGGACACAATACATTGGCAGTGTTCATCAAATCCCGGTGAATCCACTTTCCAGGTGCACGTTGTCCACACTTAATGGCAAACACCGGCGAGTTCACCTTTTTCCACATGGGCTAGTCCACAAATACCGTAGTGTCACGATGTGCCAATACCCCACCTCTGCTCTCCAGATACACACTGGCGGAGGGTTTCAGCAACACGCTGACAGGGGTCTCAAATAATCACATACAGGGGTAGCTAGCACCCTGGCAGAAGTCTCTAGCAGCTCAATAACAGCACTTCTCAACAGACGCACCACTGCCATCGCATAACTCTTCCTGGCCAAATCCCGGGTATGTCGGTTCATACAACACTGCATACGTCCAGCAGCTAACACACTGTTGGTGTGAGGGAATGAAAATTCCCTCAGCTAGTTTTTCTAGTTTTCTAGATTAGGCTAGAGTCGCTCTAGGACTCTAGACAAGAAGTTTTCAAACTACATGCACTTGTGTGGAGTTGGATGAAAGCTTATTATAAGGACGATCGTTTAAGACTAGCCAGAGGTCTGTGACTGCTCTGTAGAGAGAGTTACAGAATTTATCCTGTTTTCTGGGAAAATGCTACTTGAGAGTGTGAGGTGTAGGTGGGTACTTCACTAGCCAACGGTTTTAGAGGTGGGGGGACAGAGGGGTGAATGTCGCCTCCCCCCACCATGTGAGGTATGACGTCACACTCCTAGGCCTCCCCTCATTGTGACGTCACGGGACGCCTCATGGTGAGGACGTCTGTGATTCGTCTAGGCACCTCAGCCTCGTGGGGGTGTTTAGACGCGAACGGCTGTAATTGGAAGCGGCACAAGAGGCTGTGCCGACTTTGTGCTGATTGGTCAAGAAAAGGTGTGGGAGACGGGCATTTTGAGTTTCCCTGGTCCGCCAAATTTTTAGTCTGGAGAGGGCGAGCAAGCGGGCTGGATGGCTAGGAAGGTGGGGGTGGCGTGTCTGCCACCTCCACCCCCGTTATCGCTGTGTTATCTCCTTTACTCATCACGCACAGTAATCCTGCCATCGTGGATTGTGTCGGGATCCAATTTGCGTGAATTGGGGCCAAAAGTAAGAAAAGAACTGTGTAAGACTAGCAGACAGTGCTCACCCATGAGGCACCTGGCAAGCCTCGTGGTGTATCAGATGTGGTTGCTCACATCTGGTGTTATGTGTTATCCTGTCTAGGTTAACAGACAATTGGTGGAATAGGGCAGGGCCTCCCAGTGTAATTGAGGTGAGATTACAGGCCCCTGTTGGACTTTGAAATTCCACCTTGCTGTGTCCACCATTTTGTGTCGCCCGCCATTATCACACCCGGTGTACGAGCGAGGCATGCTCATGGTGTGATGTGGGTGGGAGTGAATTTGCCACCCACGTTTGTGTACGCCTGCAACCCGTTCTCGCACTTTCGTATAGTCAATATTGACTTATTAAATACATGCATATGTGACATACTTAACATACTAGTTTACCTTGAAAAGCTTCATAGAAAACACCGACCTTACCTAACCTTCTTAGTATGTTAAGATAAGCATCTTATTGCTTCGTAATTACAATTATTACTTAACCTATACCTATAATAGGTATAGGTTAAGTAATAATTGTAATTACGAAGCAATAAGATGCTATACCTATACCTATAATAGGTATAGGTTAAGTAATAATTGTAATTACGAAGCAATAAGATGCTTATCTTAACATACTAAGAAGATTATGTAAGGTCGGTGTTTTCTATAAAGCTTTTCAAGGTAAACTAGTATGTTAAGTATGTCACATATGCACGTATTTAATAAGTCAATATTGACTGTAAGAAAGTGCGAGAACGGGTTGACGCCTGAGTCGCCAGGATGAAGTCTCAGCTATCCCACGACGCAACGCTACGTGGCCAGACACCGTGGGGCCCCGTGATGGCCAGACACTTTGGGGCCCCGTGATGGCTACACCCTGGCCACCCGCCTGTGGGCAACACCAGCCACACCGCGTGCCACACCGTGTGCCACCTCATCCTGGGTGGGGCATTGTGATCGCCCCGCGCTACTCCGTGGCCACTCTTTAGGGCCACGCGGTGGCCACATGTCTTGGCCACCCCTTGGGCCATGCTTGGCCACATGCCCTGGTCACACCCTAAAGCCACACCTAGTCGACGCACGTGGAAACGAGCAAGGTGTTCTTCAACAAGTGAGGTTGTGACCGGAGAAATGAATTTAATGAGAGTGGTAATCGTGAGTACACATTATTTGTAAGGTATGCAGTGTCTCTGGACTAATGTTATTTCTGGTAACAGCTGTGTTGTCCCATAATGCCTGCCAGGCGAGGGAAGCAGCTGAGAGACAGCTGTCTGTACTGACGTCCTGGTGACTGTCTGTGATGTACCTGAAGGTGTATGTTATACTCAGAACCACACATATAGATGTATATAGATATTTTGTGTGTAGACTGACTCGAGTATGTAAACCGGTCAGTGTAGATATTTACTATGTAAGTGATCGTTGATCTGTCGATTATATATATATCGTTCAGAGTCAAGATTAATACCATGTTGCCACATGTTAATTATATCATTTACAGAGGTAGGCAGGCCTGTGTAATAGGGTTGTCAGTGGACACCCTGAGGTCTGTATAATTATGTGTAATTTTCATTTGCACGTATATATAAGGTGTTGTGTGGTGACTCAGTAAATGTGATTGCTGACTGATTGCCTAATGATGACATTAGCATGTGGGGTATGCTGACGGCATCATTATGTTTTTATGTTTGGGCAGTGTTGTTGTTTGGTATATACGTTATATTACTGCCCTACGGGCTGTGCTGATTTAAGGAAGTGCCTTTCATTATTCAGGGGAATTCACAGTACTTAATGAGAGTAAGTAAGTAATTATCAAAGGAAGGCACCAAACTGGGAAGGCTATGTAGCACCATCAAATGTGCGGAATAATCAGAGGGCGCTAAATATCACCAAGGATGCCAATACGAGAACAAAAACGCATAAGGCGAACGATATCAAAAGTATCCGAGTCACCAAGAATTCTGAGGGACAGGCGACCGCGAGGGGCGGTCGGAAAGCAAGACACACACTCGTCCTGGAAGTCAGGACATGCAAGACCATAAGAGGGACAATGCAATTAGGACAATAAGGAGCAAGGCGGCGCTCCATCAAGTGACCATGGGTTAAGCGAGTATGGCCAATACGCAACCTCGCCAGAGCTGTTTCCCATCGCCGTTTACTGTGGTAGGAGGACGGCCACGAGGAAACACAACATTTAAGAGTACGTAGTTTGTTACCAGTAACAGACGACCAAGATGCCTGCCAATGGGTAAGGATAGAGGAATGGATAACCGGGTAAAAGTCGGAATATGGAATACCTTTACGAGAGATGGGACAAGAGCGGACAGCTTCCTTGGCGGCAGCATCCGCACGCTCATTTAAAGACACACCAATATGGCTGGGAACCCAACAAAACTCAACCGACTTAAATTTACTGTGAACAAGAAACAGCCAATGCTGGATCTCAACAGCTACTGGATGAACCAGATTAAGGACCCGAGAGCCATGAGGGCACTACGAGAGTCAACAACAACTACAAAGGAAGACTGACAATGAGAAATCAGGAGACAAAGAGCATAGAGAATAGCATAAAGCTCCGCTGTAAAGATGCTTGTCTCCGGAGGTAAGCGACACATATAAGTACGATCAGGAAAAACAACAGAGTAGCCAACACCGTGTGCAGACTTAGACCCATCGGTGAAGACAGAAACGGAGTGGGAGTGAGAAGAAAAGTGCTCAAGGAAAAGGCGTTTTAGAACCGTAGGAGGGGTAAAAGCTCTAGTGATGCGGGTCAAGGATGTACAAAACTGCGTAAGGGGGACTTTCCACGGGGGCAAAGAAGGAACAACACGAGGAGAAACATTAGAAATACGAACGGAAAGAGAATCCTGTAAACGATATAACTGAACAGAAAGAGGGAGGTGGTGAAGAGGAACAGGAACCGCAGGAGCGGTAAAAGTTAAAGCACGACAGAGGCGAGAGGAAGGATGTTGTAAAGACCGCGCAAGATAGCGAAGACAGTAGTGATCACGGCGGTCCCGGAGAGACAGGAACCCAGTGTCAACATACAAGCTAAGGACGGGAGTCGAACGAAAGGCACCAGAACTGAGGCGCAACCCAGTATGGTGTAAAGCATCAAGACGGCGAAGAGTAGAAGGAGAAGCAGACGAGTAAGCAGGGCAACCATAATCGAGCTTAGACAGGATGAGAGAGGAATGTAAAGCAAGGAGAGTGCGCCTATCCGCTCCCCAAGAAGTATGGGACAATACCCGAAGAAGGGTAAAGGCCTTAGAGCACTGAACATGGAGGTAAGATATATGGGCAGACCAAGACAAACGAGTGTCAAGGAATAACCCCAAAAGCTTTGCGGAATCTTTGTACTCAAGGGGATGACAATAAAGTGACAAAGAGGGACGAAGAACGACCCGTTTCCGAGTAAAAGACATGGCACAAGTCTTAGAAGCAGAAAACTTGAAGCCATGATCGATGGCCAAGACGACACGGCATCAATCGCAAGTTGAAGCCGGCGCTGAAAGAGAGGCGAATAATCACCCTGACAGCAAAGGGTAAGATCATCGACATAGAGAGCGGAGAAGACACCTGAAGAAAGCGAGGAAAGAAGACCATTGAGGGCAACCAGAAAAAGAGTAGTGCTCAGAACACTACCCTAGGGCACACCTTCGTATTGCTGAAAAGAGGCAGAGAGAGAGAGGGGTACCACGGCGCACCCGAAAGGAACGACAAGAGAGGAAGCTGCGGAGAAAGAGAGGGAGATGACCACGAAGGCCAAAAGAATGGAGCTGGGATAGAATATGATATCTCCAAGTAGTGTCATAAGCCTTTTTCAGGTCAAAAAGGATGGCAACAACGGAGGTCCTCGCAGTAAAAGCAGTACGAATATAGACCTCCAAGTTCACCAGGACATCTGTCGTGCTGCGGCACTTGCGGAAACCAAATTGAGAAGGGGAGAGGAGGTGAGGGTGTTCCAGAAACCACATCAGACGAACGTTAACCATACGATCAAAGAGTTTGCAGACACAACTTGTGAGGGCAATAGGGCAAAAGTCCTTAGGGGAAGTTCCCAGAGACCCTGGTTTGCGAACAGGGAGGACAACGGCATCGAGCCAGTCCTCAGGGACTGACGACGACTCCCAGATCCGATTATACAGACTCAGTAAATACTAACACGTGCACGGAGGGAGATGGCGAAGCATCACATAATGAATACCATCGGAGCCCGCTGCCGTAGAACTACAGAGGGCCAGGGCAGAACGAAGTTCAGAGAGAGAGAAGGGATCGTTATTGGAAAGTCGAAGACGAGTGCAGAAATCTAAAGGACGAGACTCAAGGTCAGGTTTACAAAGAAGGAAAGATTGGGGAAGATGAGGACCAGAGCTAACAGAAGAAAAGTGTGAACCCAGTCCATTAGCGACCTGCAACGGGTCCGCCACAAGAGTACCATGGAGGTGAAGGACCGGTGAAACATCGGGAACGAACTTAACCGCTATCTTGCGGATACGCTTCCAGATCTGTGGCAGAGGAGTTTCGGACGTAATTGTGGAGACATAAGAAGTCCAACATTCACGTTTAGCCGTACGGATGGCCCTACGGGCCACCGCACTCGCTCTACAAAAGAAAAGAAAAGAATCGGCCGTCTGCCGACGGCGGTGCCTCTTCCAGGCTTCATGCTTACAGCAGACACCCCGAGCACAGTCTGCATTCCACCAGGGAACGCACTTCCGCGGACCCCGAGAGGAAGAGCGAGGAATAGAGCGGAGGGCAGCGTCCAAGACAGTGTCATGAAAAAGGAGGAGAGCGAGAGGGAGAGGCAGAAGGGAGAGGTCAGAGAGAGCAGCACTGAGGATAAATAGGTTCCAGTCCACTTTAGCAAACTGCCACCTAAGGAAGGACGAAAAGAGAAAAAGGAAATAATGATGGGGAAATGGTCACTGCCATGGAGGTCATCAAGAACCTGCCACGTGAAATCTAAGTAAAGAGAAGAAGATCAAAGAGAAAGATCAAGACAGGAAAGGGTGCGAGTCCGAGAGTCCAAATGAGTGGGCTCACCAGAATTCAGAAGAGACAGGGAAGAAGAGAGGATAAACGGCTCAAGAAGGCGACCTCGGGTATTCGTCAGAACATCACCCCAAAGAGAATGACGACAATTGAAATCACCCAGCAGAAGCACGGGCTCTGGCAAGGAGTCCAGGAGGTGTTTCAGATCAGGAAGAGAAAGCAGGACTATCGGGGGAGATAAATGGAACAAAATGTGTATCATTTCCCCACAAAGATACGAGCAGCAGAACAATGGAGAGGCGAAGGAAAAAGTAAGGGGACAAAGGGAACATTAGAGCGAATCAAGAGAGCAGAAGAATTAGGAGCCCCAGCAACAGCTGGGGGGGGGGAGAAAAAGGAATAGCCAAGAAAACGAACAGGACGAGCACCAAGCATCAGCTCCTGGAGACCTACACAAAGGGGCGAAAACCGCGAAATCAGAAGTTGGAGTTCGAGGAAATTGGTGTAATAACCTCGAACGTTCCATTGAAGAATAGACATCGACGAGAAGAGAAAGGACAACAACAGAGAACAAGGAAGAAACAAAGGTGAAAGAGCAACATAGCACGTTAAAGAATATCAGGGTCGGGATCAGGGTCAGCAAAGTCAGGGTTAGGGAGCATGGGTAAACTGAGCAAAGACAGAGGGAAGGAAGCGGGGAAACAGACCAGAGGTGGGCGTTTGGGGTCCGGAGGAGGAGGAGGAAGAGGAGGAGACAACGGAACGGAGAGGAGCATTCAAGGACAGCAGCAGGAAGAGGGGGAGTAGAAAGAGGGGAGCGCACCTCAGCAAGGGCAGCAACAGAGAGGGAAGCGGGGGCCAAAGAAACCTCCATAGCAGGAACAGGGAGCGCAACCACCGAAATGGGAGGGGAAGGAGCGATAGAGGCAGAAGTAGGGGTCGAGGTAGAAAGCAAAACCTTCTTACCCGCATGGGAGGAGGAAGGAGAGCCAGGCTTACGCTTCTGACTTAAAGAGACAGGTGTCCCAGCAACTACGTACTGGGCAACGGATTCTAGCATCTCAACAGGAGAAGCTGAACGAGAGCACTCACGATGGCCCCTTGGAGAGCGATGGACGTCAGCCCGCACCGACAGGCGGAGGGGAGAGTAAAGAGACGGAGGGGAAGAATGGGAAGGAGGAACGGAGGGAGACGAGGAAGAAGACACAGGAGACAAGACAGACCGGGTAGAAAGAAGGGGAACCCCAGACAGAGGATCAGGAGGTGGATCCTTCAGGACAGAACTCAAAGGAACAGAGGAGAGGGCAGTGGGCGTATCAGGGTCCAAGGCCCGGAAACGGTTGTGAGTCTGAGGAAGGTGGGAAGGACGAAGAGAGGAAGAGCACAACACACGAGCATAAAAGATATTAGCATAAGGTGGGAGCCGGCGAACCTTGGAGTCTCGCCTCAGGAAAAGATAAACGCTCCTGGTGCTTCAAGTTGAGGACGGCTGCCTCAAGCTTGTAATGAACACACGCACGGGAGAAGGTAGCATGGCCCTCACCGCAGTTGAGGCAACGAGCCCGGGGAGAAGTGCACTCCGACATAGAGTGACCTTCGCCCCCACACAAAGGACAGAGAGAAACTGTCCCAGAGCAGCGGAGGGCACCATGCCCAAACCTCCAGCACTTGTTACAGAGCCTAGGAGAAGGAATGTACTCCTGGACAGAGCACCTGGCACCACCAAGAATAACAGAGGGTGGAAGGGTCCGACCATCAAAGGTAATCTTCACAACCCGAAGGGGCTGACGGCGACTACTACGAGTGGGACGAGTAAACGTGTCCACCTGGAGAATAGAATGGCCCTGGGCATCAAGGATATGTCGAATATCGTCGTGGCACTCTCGCAGATCCTGAACACCGGTCGCAACATGGGGCGGGAGGAGAATAGTGCCAACACTGGCGTTCAACTGAGCGTTCTTTGAGACCCGAACTGGGGTCTCGCCAAGGCAGGATAAGACAGCCAAGCGGGAAGCAGCATCCTGAGAAGGAGCAGCAACGACACATGTACTGAGACGAGTGGGGCTGAAGGTAACAGAGGCATCCACGGAATCAACGAGAGGTCGATGGTGGGAGAAATCGTCAGGAGGCGCAGAATCAAGAGGGAGGAGACCATCTGGTCACCATTTGGTCCGGGAGACATCTCCCGTCACGCTGGGTGCAGTCACGCTGGGTGCAGTCGCACCTCCTCAGATCTCCAGTATCATCTATTGATACTGGTGATGGCTCAAAAGGGCCACTACTTACGAGCTATTCATGACCGTGCCACCTTTTGGGTGGCTTCATCTTCATCTTAACATATTCACAAGGGAGATATCTCCCGTTATGCAGGGTGCATTCGCACCTCCACAGATCTCCAGTATCATCTCTTGATACTGGTAATGGCTTAAAATGGCCACCACTTATGGGTTATTTATGCCCGTGCCACCTTTTGGGTTGCTTCATCTTCATCTTAACACATTCATAAGGGAGACATCTCCCGTCATGCAGGGTGCATTCGCACCTCCGCAGATCTCCAGTATCAACTCTTGACACTTGTAATGGCTTAAGAGGGCCACCACTTACGGGCTATTCATGCCCATGCCACCTTTTGGGTGGCTTAATCTTCATCACTCAATCAATCAAGAGGGAGGAGATCAAAATATTTGGCCCCTGAAGCGGGACCAAAAAAGGCTTGATAGGTATCAGAACGGGAAGGAATCAAGCGAGGGCGGCCATGATGAGGACGGTGTTGAGAACCCCCAGAGAGAGAGGGGTTAAAAGGCGCAGTAGTTACAACGAGAGATGTAACGGAAGGGGACGAGGTAGTCACCACTGGGGCCTTGGGGCTCGACCCAACCACAGAGGAGGGATTGGAGCCGAGGGGAGGAGTCAGAGAGGCCAAAGGAGGAGCAAGGTCGGGGCCCAATGCAGCGGAGGCTGCAGAGCCCGGTCTTCCAACACGGACCGACTCGGGGGCTCGGTCGCCCACCCCACGAGCCTGAGAAGGTATAGGAGAAACAGTAGAAACAGTGTACATCATCGCTACGAAAAAGAAACATTCATTCACGAATGTGCCCCCACACCCACCATGGAGCCACAATTAGAGGCAGGACACCCAACAAGAAGCTATCGCCGATCATGCCGGGGCCTCCTAAGGGTGCGTCGTGAGTATAAGCCCCACAAACGCCACCTTAAGAACCAACAGTCCGTTAAGATCGGGTTCAGTGACGAAAGGGGGATTGACAATAAAAGGTTCCCCTCACTCTCGACGTTGGGTACTATAGTTCTACGGGTGCAAGAGTATGCCTCCTCAAGCACCCGAGCGTCAAAATAGAAGTCCAAAGGAATAACTAAAACAAGCAAAAGGTCGGCAGGGAATGGCAAGCAGATAGGAGAAGAGGGGGAGAAAAACGAAACAGAAGGACAAGGAAAAGTTGCTCAGCACAAATGGAGAGGACGGCAGCAGAAGCACAAGGCTACAAAAGGACAGAGGACTGTCCCAAGGAGCATCACACTCCGGCAGCCACCCACTAAGCCCCCCCTCACGGCATCAACGAGCTGAGCGGGGAGGGGGGGGGGTACTTAATGAGAGAGCAAGCAATTGATTGGTTAATCTGCCTAATTATGAGAATTAGTGCCTGCTGTCAGTGTAGCAACGGTGTCTTATATTAACGTAAATTGTTTTGCTGAAGTAGAAGTAGTGATTGCGCACAGTAGTCCCTTGCAACTGTTGCAAGATTAGAGGGGGCAATAATGTAGGTATACTTTTGTTGTTGCCAAATCGTGTGTCATTACTGTGAGGTACAGTAATTTCCATGTTGCAGAAGCTGCAACCGTGTGTGGGCTGTGCATTTATGTTGTAATGCCACTGTAAGTGTGACCAATGCAACCTGGGGGTTACTTTGTGTTCTTTAAGTTGTGATGATGACTTAAGGAGTCATTGAGTTAATTAAGGGGAATTAACTTTATAAGAGGTTGCACATTACTTAATGAGTGAGAGAGCTGTTAAGGGAAACAGTGCTGAGCTTGTTGAGATACGTTTCAGGTGCAATTAATTGTCCGTGGGATAACTAATTGACCACTCTAGCTAATTATTTAATTAGTGGTCTCATCATGAATTCACATAGTGTGAAGGAACTGTTAGAGTCTGACAGTATTTGTATTAACGTAATTTGCTCGAGACTAATTACCTTTCTGGGGTATAGCAATTAGTGGCTCATGTTAATTAGTGGAGTAATTAACGTCAAAGGTTTTGATGACTCGGTAAAGCGAGGTCATGGAGTTAGCATAACTCGTTATATTAATCATATCCTGTCTGGTGACAGTGGATTAAGATACACTCATGTTAATTAGTGGAGTAATTAACACCTCGTCCGTGAATTCACAGTGTTTGATGAGATCTGCTTAGGCAGTGCGGAGTGAGACGTATTTATGTATGACTAATTATTGGTCCTGGTGACAGTTAATTAATTGCTTGGGGTTAATTAGGGTAATTAACACTCATTAAAGTAAATTTTGACATAGACTGTTGAGAAGCTACCAAGATAGTGGTAGGCTTAGTTAAAGTAACTCGATTGGGATTTAATTAGTTGTCCGTTTGACATTAATTAGGAATTACTCACTGAATACTTGATAGGATTCAAGTGTGATGTAATGTATGAGACTTTGAGTTATTGTTAACAAGTTGACTTGTGTTAAGAGAGACAAGTGTTTGTGATAAACGTAAAGTACTTTGTTGCTCACTGCTGTGGACAGTCAATTAACGTAATTAATCACATAATTTTTTTAGTTGATTAAGGCAATTTCTTTTGTTTATCGTCTGGTGACGAGAGTAAAGTAACTTGGGGGATTACTGGAGAAGTGTCTCAGAATCCCACCTTGCCTGGCTTTGTTTACTGTTTACAGTGCAACTTCTTGCAGGGAGTTGCAAAGAGTGTTCACATTAGGTTGTGATAGGGGAAGTCAGTGTTGGACTACCCGCCTAGTTACGTGACGTATCTCGCCTGAAGGGTTGGAGGACCCATGAAATTGTGATTATAGTATCTGTTCACCTTGAAGCCGTGACAATATTGATTGCAAGCTTGTGTCATCAGTGGGCATCATTGTTCAGTTAGTTCATTTAATCAGCCCGCAGTGCGAGGGGCTGTAGAATAGCTGTTTTGCAAGTGCCACTTGATAGACAATAACGTAACGAATCACTCACTGTGGTGTAAACTAAGCTTGTGAATTATTTGTTTGCAATATTGCGTCGTCAGTGGGCACACCTGTGTTCAGGTTAGTTCAGTATGCAGCCGCACAGCAATGGACCGGATTCGTTGCTATTTAGCTGTTGTTATAGTGCCACTTGATGGTCATTAACGTAACATAAACTCGATGTTGTAGTAGTTTAGTCTCTAGTTATAGAAACTAGTTATAGTTTTAGTCTCTTTGTTATAGAAAACGGTCTTTGATGTCAACCCTTCAACCATTCTTTTCCACCTATGTTTTGCTTTATACGATTGTTGCAATGTGATCTTTTTTTTAAATGACGGCTGTTCTTGGGAAATTCCAATTCCAATTCATAGCACCACATCATATATATATATTTGATTGTGAAAACCTATCGGTTAGTCTTTATTGGTTTTAACGTCCTGTTTAACTCGGATGAACCAGCAGCCTAAGTGGACAGGTTTTCACCCTTGTGGTGGAAGCCTGGCGGTTTGCTCCCGCTTTTCCTTTTTCTATTGAACTCATGCTTAGAGTAGAAATATCTGCAGTGTGCAGTTCTTTATGCTTGAGGTCCACTTGCTAAGGGAGGTAGGCGTAGAAAAAAATCTCACAGCTATAACCGACAGCAGCGATTTTGTTCTCTCACAGGATCAAGTCAAGAGTTTAGGACTGTCCAAGGTGAACTGCCGTCCTCAGCGCAATCGCCTCCTTGCGTCACCTCTGTGAACATAAAACGTCATTAGCTAGACAGACAGTAGCTAATGACAGTAGTTATCCTAAGGGTGACCTTTGGATAACACCCTGCCACCGGGGAATTGAAATTGTAAACTGTAGCCACAACCTAGTTGGCGTTGATCTCGATATGCCACCCACCAGAGGTCATCATCATCCTCACCTTCTAACTGAGGTAGAAAACCAGAGCTTTACACTAATGCCATGCCACCACCATGAGATAGCGTTGTCTGTGTTGCACCCAATACCTGGGAGTTGGAATACAGGTTCATAGATGGCGCCGAAATCACCACGCCCCACTCTGGCAACGGTGTTGATACAGTAACAAGGGGACTGAGAGGGAATGGGGTGAGGGGATGGGGGGAACAGGGAGGGTAAGGGATGAGGAGGGGGGAGGGAAAGTTGAATGAGCATTTAAATGGGGACAGGGAGGATACAGTGTAAGGAGGATTTCTATGAGGAGGAGGGTGGAGGTGTTGTCCTCTCCTCTGGGGTTACTGGGATGCTGGTTGGGAGTTCTCCACTCCCCTCCCGGACTGTTGTGTTGAGGCCAGTCGTTTCCTGGTTCTCTCCTCTCTCCTTGTGCTTCTTCTTTGCATCTGTTGTCATTGCTCTTTCTTTCTTCATCATGCCCTTCTGGAGGAATGTTTTCTTGCTTCCTCTCACATTTAACAGTTAACCCTTCCTTGTTAGAATTTCCTCCTTCGTGGTCTCGTTTGAAAACACAATCTTTATCAGGTGATCTCTATCCTTGTTGTACCAGCCTAGCCTGAAAAAACTTCTCTATGCTTTGTCCAGCCCATTTCATCTGTAGTTCATTTCATCTGAACGTCGTACTCGGCCTTGAATAGTAGGCCGAGTACCACGTTCTGGCTACTAGGTACAACATGTATATACATATATAATCCTGAAGAAGAGATGGTAAAAGAGGAAGGTGTTGGTGACACACAGGGTGTGTGCGATGCTCACCTGGAAGTCGATGGAAGGTGTTGGCATCTCACACAGCCACCACTCTTTGTCACGGAGGCGGAAACAGGTCCTCAACAGCTGAACCTTACTGAAAACCATACAACTTGATTAATCCTTTTCCTACCGTGTTTCACTGCTTTGTCGCTTACATGATGTCAGGGAGTATTTTATTAATTTAAAATACTTATAAAAAACATTTCAAATAAATAATAAATATGGTAGACGCCCATTAGAAGTTAATTTGCATTCAATGCTTTCACATTCGATAACGAAAACAATCCCTATTTATGAACTTATAAGACTGTGAAGGGATGGTTTCACCAAAGTAAACTTCCCCTGGTTTTCATGCCTGTGGCAGTTTGTACACTTAGCAAGTGCACGGGCCTAGTTTTGTTAACCCATACCCGAATCATCTTGAGTTAGGGCTCATCTGAAAGCCAGTCATCAGCAATCTAAATATGTTACAATGGCCATTGTGACGCATTTGTGGACAGAGTTAGAGCCAGCAACAGCTTTCATTTTGGAGAGGGCGCTGTGACAGAGGATTTGCTCGGGTGGCGCGAGGCTTGGGATCATGGCAGGTGGCCTACCACCCACGCCTCCAGCCTCATTGCCATGGCAACGCCGCCAGCCATTTTGGAAAGCATCTTGGTCGGCCATCTTGGAGTCGTCTTAGGGCCATGGTACCTCGTCTCTGATTGATTGAGAGGGGTAGGCCTCTGTCTGTCTCGCCCTGATTGGTTCTTTTGAGGCAGGACGCGGGAAGTCGCCGGCGTCCCTCTCTCAAGGCTTTATTCTGAATCCAGCCGCCACCTTGACATGACGCTTCCTTGCTCAATTCGGCCAAGTTGAGTAAGAAGACGTTGTGGCGGTTGACTACTCTACTGTTCCACCCAACACCTCATCTTCGATGTCGTCTGCCCAGAATCCAGTACCGGCGCCGTATTTCGATGGGGAGAAAGATAGGGAGTGTAGTGAGTAAGGATCGTAGAACGTGGGTAATTTGCATACGAGCGGTTAACGTGTTCGTGGGTCCCCACTCCAGTGATCATACAGACGTTCTAAATCCTGTTATTGCTCTATAGCAGTCAAGTGAACGCGGAAATATCTTGTCAGTGTTCAGGGCAGTTTTCCAATAGTCATATTGTTTGGGCTCCAATTTTTGTGGAGCTCCACGCTTGCGCAGGGAGTGGTGTGGAGGCTACCGCCTAAGCCTAGCCATCCCGCCGCCTAGCTGCCGTAATCAGCCACCTACAGCAGGTGCTTGGGTTATGATAGGACACTTGCGTGTGAGCGTAATGAGCCGGCAGTGTAAATGAAGTAAGTACGTTGTGTGTTTTGGTGATTTATATTCTCTAAGCCTGAATACGAGATCAGGTGTTCCGTCCCATTGTCTCCAAGCACGTGTGAGGTGTTGTTGTTGTTGTTGTTGAGTTAGGGGCGACGACGATCGTGGGATCGTATGCGCCCCGGCGTACCCGTGAAGGGTGAATCGCAAAGCTAGGAAAGGTGAAATGCCAAGCCAAAACGCGAAACGAGTGACGCCAAGCACTAGAAACTAATATGCCACACGGCAAAGCTACGCACAAAGGGAGAGGCAGAAACACAGAATAGAACAGGGCAAACAAACAGCCAGAAGGGCACACAGCATGTCAGAGCAAATGCACAGGAAATCAGAGCACATACTTGCCCGGGAACTTGGCCCGCGGGAACCTTACATTAAACGCCTCCCAGAGCAGCCATTGCCAAGGGTCTCGTCCATCCACCAGGGACGCCATAACATCCGGAACCGGGGCAACAAACACCCGCAAACTGGGGACCCAGATGGTAGTACTCATGAGGCGAGAAGTCGCCACTCGCCCCTACAGGAAGGGAACTTGCCCCCCACGAAAGCACTCCGGTCCGTCAGACAGCAGTAACTCGGCAATCTTCGACCAGTGACCCGGTGGCATTACATACGCCGGCAACACGTCCCCTAAGGCCCCAACGCGCACTCGCACCACAGGGGTACCCGCGGCCCCGGGCACACCACCAGACGACAGCAGGGAACCCGGACGGCGCGCATCCTTCCGTAACGTCACCACCAGGCCACGCCCAGCACCAGAGTCCACACCATCCCTGGCAGCAGAAGCCACCACCCCCCACTGTGCAGAGTTCCCCGGTGGAGAGAGAACCGAAGGCACGTCCGAGACACAGGCACCAGCACCGGCAGGCATATGGACCTCCGCCACCACGAACCGCGGAGACATCGACGCATCCGTATCCACACTGTCAACATCCGAAGCCCCACAGTCACTGAAGTCACCAACATCGGCCCAGGAAGAAGACGAACGCCGGGAACGTTTGGGCACCGGCCGGATATCGTCAGAGCCGGTAAGTGACCCAGAAACACGGGTACCACGAGCCGAAGGAACCGACGCCAGGACGGCAGCAGCCTCTACCACAGGGGAAACCGGGCCACACACAGCAGGAGGCTCCGCAGCCACCCCAGCACCAAGCACATCCGGGACCCGAGTCACGGACACAGGGCCAGGCGCAGCATCAGAAGACGAGGGAGAAGACAGCGACGTCACACAGGGAGCTCCAGGAAGGCCCACGGGAGCAGCTGGGACAGCGACAGGATCAGGCAGACCAACCGACGGTACCTCAAGAACCGGAGGAGGGACGGCAACAACCGGAGGAACGGCAGGCGCCGCCGGGGAAGCTGCAACAGCAAACGGGACGCACACCTCCTCATCAACATCACCAGAGACTGCCTCCAGAGGGAGCGGCGGGAAATCCTCGTCGCGGAACAAGTTGACAGGAGCAGCAGGGGCCTCAGAGCACCCGGCAGCCTGATGCCCCAACAGGCCACACCGGAAACAGGTACGAGGCTGCCGGGCATAATACACCCGAACGTAGTACCCTATAAGCCGGACAGAAGAAGGTATATCCGACCGCAGGCGCATCCCCAACGTGCGAATGTTTGTACGCCTCCCAGCATACCGCCCCGAGGAGAGCGTGTTCACCTGCACGCTGACAACAGTACCAAACCCCCCGAAGTAACGCCGGAGGAGGTCATCAGGGAATTCAAGGGCGCACCATGGATACTGACATAAGTCAGGGCACCACTGCGGTCCGAAATCGCCACAGAGCATGCATCGTCTGGCAACGGCAACGTACGCCCCCCGTACCGACGGAGACGGAGGAAGTCCCGGTACTCGTCCTCCCCCACGAACTTAATAACAACCCGATGGGCCGTAACTAGCTCCACACCGTAAACAGCTTCCACCGGGACACGAAGCATGTCACACATCACCATCTCGATGGTCGAATAACCAGCCTTACAAGTGAACTCCAGGCCCAC
This sequence comes from Procambarus clarkii, assembly GCF_040958095.1. Lineage (NCBI taxonomy): Eukaryota > Metazoa > Arthropoda > Malacostraca > Decapoda > Cambaridae > Procambarus > Procambarus clarkii. The sequence goes on from NC_091229.1 coordinate 7,077,652, forward strand.
GAAGTTCACACGCTGAACAGGAGGAAGATGGCCCCCCATGTCAGAACTGCCACGTCAGCGCAGCCAGGCAGGCAACAAAACTGGTAGGACAGGGACGCCCACACCACCTGGCGACCAAAACAGCAAACAACTCCAACAGCCACGGAGGGTCGGTAAAAGTCCTCACTCCACAGCTGCTAGCAGTCGACTCCACCTGTGAGGTGAAGTGACGTAAGGACGCGTGAGATTTTCACTCGTATTGACATTTTGTCAGTCTCAGAGGAATTTAGCATGGTGTAGATAGGTGTCCCTGTATCTGTATATGTGTGGAGGTGTACACACGGGAACAGTGTCTACATAGATTAGTGAAGGACTATGAGGGATGTACAAGTAATATTTATATTCCACTCTGGTAGAATTTTGTTAATTCATTCATGATGTTTATCTTATTCCATGTGATGTAATCAATTGCAGGTGTGGAAGTCCAGTACTGGTCATAAGTGCACAGGTAAAGTGTCAGTGTGTAACACCAGGGATTCCTGGCATTTGATTATTGTGATGTGATACCAGAGTGTGATTATTTCTCATGTTGTGTTCCCCAGGGCTGTGACAAGTGTGGTTATATATATATGTGTGGTTCCGTGGCCTACGTGTTAACGTAATTTTGGTAAATTTTTGTGGTGAGTGACGAGGCTGTCGGGAGGGACAGCCGACCGCTATGTCGAGTATCGTAAATTCTCGGCAGTCATTATCATTATCAACATCATTACCCCCTTGCAGGGGGTAATGATGTTGGACGAGTTAGGAGTGAGGAACTAATACAGAGATTCAGGACAGCCATTGAATTAGTTAGGAGCAAGGGAGGAATCCCGATCATATGTGGCATTCTTCCAAGAAAGGGAGTAGGAAATGAATGGATATCGAGGGCACTTGGTGGCAATTGCCGGCTGGAAAGATATTGCAAATCAAATGCAATATCTTTCATAGACAACTGGGAACACTTCTATGGAAGAAATGAAATATATGCTCGTGTTGGGGTGCATCTATCGAGAGCTGGGGTTGTTGCTGTTGCGAACTCGTTGGAAGAAGTGGTTAGAGGTGTTTGTTTGGGTTTAAACTGTTAGCTGATAGAGGTATGGGAATTGATTTGGAGGAAGGAGATAATAAAAGTACGTGTTTGTGGGAGAAAGGAATTGGCAAAATGATCAGGGAAAGAGAAGGGCCTCAAAATAACAATTCACTTAGGGTATATTACACTAACAGTAGAAGTCTAAGAAATAAAATTAACGAATTAAATGCTCTTGTCTGCACAGAAAAAATAGATATTATTGCACTTACCGAAACGTGGATGAATGTAGAAAATAGAGAACTATTAGCTGAATATCAAATAAATGGATTTAAACTATTTCACACAGATAGATATATTAGACGAGGAGGGGGAGTAGCCATATATGTTAGGGACAATTTGAAATGTAGTCTCAAAGATGGAATCAAAACTGAGCCACACACAGAAACTATTTGGATAGAATTAAACGAAAAAGCAAATAATATTATAATAGGAGTTATATATAGGCCACCAAATTTAGACAGAATGGAAGCAAAGCATCTATGGGATGAAATATCTAGGGCATCTAGATCTAACAGTATTTACGTCATGGGTGACTTTAATTTTAGTGAAATAAACTGGTTGAACAAAACAGGGAATAGTGAAGCAGAAGATTTTCTAGAATTAATTGCCGATTGCTTTCTTACGCAACACATTAAGGAACCAACACGGGAAAATAATATTTTAGATTTAGTGTTAACTAACAGGGAAACACAAATTAATGACATCGAAATAGGGAGTGAGCTAGGGAACAGTGATCACAAAGAAATCAGATTTAGCATAGAATGGAATAGACTTGTAGGAGAAAATTCTGTTAAAGTGCCAGATTTTCGAAAAGCTGATTTTAATAGCCTTAGAAATTTTTTGGGTCAAATTGATTGGAAAGTCTTGGGTATGGGGTGGGGGCCGGTCTTGGAGCGAGACATGAACCCAGCGATAGGTGACGTAAATGGGGATTTCGATGTGGATTCAATATATAACTTATTTAAGAATATTCTAAACAAAGCACAGGAACGTAGTATACCATACAAATTGAATAGATCGAATACCAATGACCCAAAGTGGATAACAAAGAATTTCAAGAACCTTATAGGTAAAAAGAGAGCTTGGTACAAAAGGATTAAAAATGGGGAGGTCACCTTAGAACAGGAATTCGTACAACTGGTTAGAAATGTTAAAAAAGAGATAAGGAAAGCAAAAAGAAACTATGAAGTTCGCATAGCAGGGCAAGCAAAGACAAATCCTAAAGGTTTTTTTCAGTTATATAAGAACATAAGAACATAAGAACAAAGGTAACTGCAGAAGGCCTATTGGCCCATACGAGGCAGCTCCTATTCTATAACCACCCAATCCCACTCATATACTTGTCCAACCCGTGCTTGAAACAATCGAGGGACCCCACCTCCACAATGTTACGCGGCAATTGGTTCCACAAATCAACAACCCTGTTACTGAACCAGTATTTACCCAAGTCTTTCCTAAATCTAAACTTATCCAATTTATACCCATTGTTTCGTGTTCTCTCCTGTGTTGATACTTTTAATACCCTATTAATATCCCCCCGGTTATGTCCATTCATCCACTTGTAAACCTCTATCATGTCACCCCTAACTCTTCGCCTTTCCAGTGAATGCAACTTAAGCTTTGTTAATCTTTCTTCATATGAAAGATTTCTAATTTGGGGAATTAACTTAGTCATCCTACGCTGGACACGTTCAAGTGAATTTATATCCATTCTATAATATGGCGACCAAAACTGAACTGCATAATCTAAATGGGGCCTAACTAGAGCAAGATATAGCTTTAGAACCACACAGGTGTCTTGTTACTAACGCTGCGATTAATAAATCCAAGTGTCCGATTTGCCTTATTACGAACATTTATGCATTGATCCTTTTGTTTTACATAAGAACATAAGAACAAAGGTAACTGCAGAAGGCCTATTGGCCCATACGAGGCAGCTCCTATTCTATAACCACCCAATCCCACTCATATACTTGTCCAACCCGTGCTTGAAACAATCGAGGGACCCCACCTCCACAATGTTACGCGGCAATTGGTTCCACAAATCAACAACCCTGTTACTGAACCAGTATTTACCCAAGTCTTTCCTAAATCTAAACTTATCCAATTTATACCCATTGTTTCGTGTTCTGTCCTGTGTTGATACTTTTAATACCCTATTAATATCCCCCCGGTTATGTCCATTCATCCACTTGTAAACCTCTATCATGTCACCCCTAACTCTTCGCCTTTCCAGTGAATGCAACTTAAGCTTTGTTAATCTTTCTTCATATGAAAGATTTCTAATTTGGGGAATTAACTTAGTCATCCTACGCTGGACACGTTCAAGTGAATTTATATCCATTCTATAATATGGCGACCAAAACTGAACTGCATAATCTAAATGGGGCCTAACTAGAGCAAGATATAGCTTGAGAACCACACCAGGTGTCTTGTTACTAACGCTGCGATTAATAAATCCAAGTGTCCGATTTGCCTTATTACGAACATTTATGCATTGATCCTTTTGTTTTAAATTCTTACTAATCATAACTCCCAGATCCCTTTCGCAATCACAACACCATCTAGCTCGTATCTTGTAACTCTATCATCATTACCTAACCTCAGAACTTTACATTTATCAGCATTAAACTGCATCTGCCAATCCTTTGACCATTTCAAAACCCTATCTAGATCAACTTGAAGTGATAGTGAGTCCTCCTCCGAATTAATTTCCCTACCGATTTTCGTATCATCGGCAAATTTGCAAATGTTGCTACTCAAACCTGAATCTAAATCATTTATATATATTATAAACAACAGAGGTCCCAGGACAGAGCCTTGAGGCACTCCACTTACAACATTTTCCCACTCTGACTTGATTCCATTTATACTAACTCTCTGTTTCCTTTGGTATAGCCATGCCCTAATCCAGCTTAATATAGCACCCCCAATACCATGAGACTCTATCTTTTTAATCAGTCTTTCATGTGGCACTGTATCAAAAGCTTTGCTAAAGTCAAGGTATACAACATCGCAATCCTTACCACTATCAACTGCCTCAACAATGCTAGAATAAAAAGATAACAAATTTGTTAAACATGAACGGCCATTTATAAAACCATGTTGCGACTCAATTATTAATTTATGTTTTTCAAGATGAAGACGAATTTTATTTGCTATTATAGATTCGAGTAACTTTCCCACAATAGACGTTAGGCTAATTGGTCGATAGTTAGACGCAAGTGATCTATCTCCTTTCTTAAAAACTGGTATCACATTAGCAACTATCCAAAACTCTGGCACTCTGCCTGACTCTATTGATTTATTAAATATGGTTGACAGTGGGTCACAAAGCTCCTCTTTGCATTCTTTAAGCACCCTGGCAAACACTTCATCCGGCCCTGGGGATTTGTTTGGTTTGAGTTTTACTATTTGTTTAAGAACATCCTCCCTGGTAACTGCTAAACTCGTCAACCTGTCCTCGTCCCCACCCACATAGACTTGTTCGGACGAAGGCATATTGTTAAGTTCCTCTTTAGTAAATACAGATACAAAATATTTATTAAAAATACTACTCATCTCTTCATCACTATCTGTTATTTGACCTGTCTCAGTTTTTAATGGACCTATCCTTTCCCTAGTGGTGTGGTTCTCAAGCTATATCTTGCTCTAGTTAGGCCCCATTTAGATTATGCAGTTCAGTTTTGGTCGCCATATTATAGAATGGATATAAATTCACTTGAACGTGTCCAGCGTAGGATGACTAAGTTAATTCCCCAAATTAGAAATCTTTCATATGAAGAAAGATTAACAAAGCTTAAGTTGCATTCACTGGAAAGGCGAAGAGTTAGGGGTGACATGATAGAGGTTTACAAGTGGATGAATGGACATAACCGGGGGGATATTAATAGGGTATTAAAAGTATCAACACAGGACAGAACACGAAACAATGGATATAAATTGGATAAGTTTAGATTTAGGAAAGACTTGGGTAAATACTGGTTCAGTAACAGGGTTGTTGATTTGTGGAACCAATTGCCGCGTAACATTGTGGAGGTGGGGTCCCTCGATTGTTTCAAGCACGGGTTGGACAAGTATATGAGTGGGATTGGGTGGTTATAGAATAGGAGCTGCCTCGTATGGGCCAATAGGCCTTCTGCAGTTACCTTTGTTCTTATGTTCTTATGTTCCATCCTTTCCCTAGTCTTAGTACGATATAACTGAAAAAACCCTTTAGGATTTGTCTTTGCTTGCCCTGCTATGCGAACTTCATAGTTTCTTTTTGCTTTCCTTATCTCTTTTTTAACATTTCTAACCAGTTGTACGAATTCCTGTTCTAAAGTGACCTCCCCATTTTTAATCCTTTTGTACCAAGCTCTCTTTTTACCTATAAGGTTCTTCAAATTCTTTGTTATCCACTTTGGGTCATTAGTATTCGATCTATTCAATTTGTATGGTATACTACGTTCCTGTGCTTTGTTTAGAATATTCTTAAATAAGTTATATATTGAATCCACATCGAAATCCCCATTTAAGTCACCTATCGCTGGGTTCATGTCTCGCTCCAAGACCGGCCCACACCCCATACCCAAGACTTTCCAATCAATTTGACCCAAAAAATTTCTTAGGCTATTAAAATCAGCTTTTCGAAAATCTGGCACTTTAACAGAATTTTCTCCTACTGGTCTATTCCATTCTATGCTAAATCTGATTTCTTTGTGATCACTGCTCCCTAGCTCACTCCCTATTTCGATG